>NW_015165270.1:252692-269596 GCF_001447785.1 Gekko japonicus | reverse complement strand
TTGAAGCAAATCCGGTATGCTATAGGCAGCCAGTGCAGCGCTTGCAGCACCGGCCGGATATGGTCCCTCCTCGAGAGACCCATCACCAGCCTAGCTGCAGCGTTCTGCACTAGCTGCAGCTTCCGGATCTGCGACAAAGGCAGCCCCAAGTAGAGAGCGTTACAGTAATCTAACCTCGAGGTGACCGTCGCGTGGATCACCGTGGCCAGGTCCTCGCGGCTGAGATAGGGAACCAACTGCCGGGCCAACCGCAGATGGTAAAAGGCTGACCTCGCAGTGGCTGCTACCTGGGCCTCCATTGTCAGTGAAGAGTCCAGGAGCACTCCTAAACTCCTCACCTCCCGCACAGGCACCAAAGGCACCTCGCCGAAGGACGGGAGAAGGAGCCCCAATTCCCGGCCGGTCCGACACAGGCCCAGGACCTCCGTCTTTGCCGGGTTTAGTTTCAACCGACTCAGCCTGAGCCAACCAGCCACGGCTTGTAATGCCCGAGAAAGGTCATCGGAAACGGAGTCCGAATGGCCGTCCAACATCAGATAGAGCTGGGTGTCATCAGCATACTGATGACACCCAAGCCCGAACCTCCGGACAATCTGGGCGAGGGGGCGCATATAGATATTAAATAGCATTGGGGACAACACGGTTCCCTGGGGCACCCCACATTCAAGGGGGTGCCTTCGGGACCGCTGATTCCCCAATTCCACCCTCTGTCCCCGTCCTTGGAGAAAGGAGACGAGCCATTGCAAGGCCAGCCCCTTTATCCCCACGTCGGCGAGACGGCGGGCCAGCAACTGGTGGTCGACCATGTCGAATGCAGCCGACAGGTCCAACAACACCAGTGCAGCCACGCCGCCGCGATCCAGATGCCTACGGAGGTCATCCGTCAGCGCGACCAAAACAGTCTCCGTCCCGTGACCCGGGCGAAAGCCGGACTGGAAGGGATCGAGGATGGAAGGGATCGAGGTTGGCAACCATAGGCCTGGCCACTGGCAGGGGATGGGGGGTTAAGGCTGCCAGATCCAGGATGGGAAACTCCTGGAGATTTGGAGGTGGAGCCTGGGGAGGACAGAGACCTCAGTGAGGTACAATGCCATAGAGCCCACCCTCCAAAGCATCCATTTTCTCCATCGGAAGTTATCTCCGTAATCTGGAAATGATCAGTAATTCCAAGGGATCCCCAGGTCCCACCTGGAGGCTGGCATCCCTAGGCAGCACCCTCTGGGTGATATGACTTTCATGACTCAATTAGGCCCGGCTGCTCACTACTCTTCATCAGCAGCCACTGTATGAAAGCCAGTTTGGTGCAGCAGTTAGAGCTTCAAAGTAGGGTCTGCAAGACCCAGGTTCAAATCCCCATCTTACGGTGGAAGCTGACTGGGCAGTTTTGGATCAGTCACACAGCCTAACCAACCTCACAGGGTTGTTGTGCAGGTAAAGCTGCTTTGGTCCCCACTGTGGAGAAAGACTGTAATTTTCCTAGGTAGAGGCTGTGGGGGAGGGGGTTGGAGACGGAAAGCTGAAGACAGATAAAGGCAGATAAAGGTAGGTTGGCTGTTAGGTGGGAAGGAAATAGGGTTGCCAACTCCAGGTTGGGAAATTCCTGGACATTTGAGGGGTGGACCCTGGGGAGGGTGGACTTTGAAGAGGGGAGGAATCCTCACTTGTTATTATGGTTACGAGCCTGGACGGTATTGCTACCAAAGAGGTGATTGCTATTGCTACCAAAGAGGTGATTCTTAGGATTTTTCTCCACAATGTTTAAAAACAGTAGCTTAAATCTGAAGGACAGAAAGCAAGCAAGCACTGTATAAATAACGCACATCATGGAGTGCACAAAGGTATGCTAAAGAAAATATATTATAGAAATAACAAAGATAACAAGGACCACATATATCAGTAAAGGAAGATTACATCATAACACGTGCAAGTCCATAAATAGTATACATAAATTCATAAGTAGTTACATAAGTCCATAAACTGTAAGTAGACGAAGACTCCGGATTTTAGTCTTCGTTTCGAAGGTTCTTCTTCAAAGAATTCAAACTACTAGAATTATAAGCAAAATCCAAACCATTCTATATATTGACATTAAACAAAACCATATCCTATATACCAAGAGGTAAGTGTTACCTTTATAAAGTACTGATAGTGTACAGAAGACTTCAATCATGTATATGTAGGAAAATTCCTTCACACAGCACTCATAAAGAATAAAGCCTTCAGACTAGTGATACAGGAAGAATTCTGAAAAAGGGGGGACAAGTAAATACATTTATAGTCACAAAAATTACTAGTATATTAAACATTATTAAAAGGCCATAAAGCTCACCAGTCCTATTATTAATATGAAGTCAATATACTGGCTTAGATGTTCAAAGAAAATTAAGACAACGTGAAGCATTATGGATCTTCAAACTTAAAACATTTCACCCTTATGGTCTCTCAACCAATCCTTAGAACTTGGCTGCTACTTGTGAGTTTTTGCAACCTATCTGTAGAACTTAGTTGTTACTTTAGGAGTAAAAATAGCAATAGGACTTTGAACTTGTTTGGACTTCAAAAAATCTTTCTGCCTTACAAACAAATATTAGAAACTGGCTGCTACTTGTGATATTGTTGTAATCCTTTTTATAATTTGGGATTGTAATCCTTCTTTAGAATTTTCATCTTTTTGGCTTTCAAACAACTATTAGAAATTGTAACTACTTATGAACTTATGTATACTATTTATGGACTTGCACGTGTTATGATGTAATCTTCCTTTACTGATATATGTGGTCCTTGTTATCTTTGTTATTTCTATAATATATTTTCTTTAGCATACCTTTGTGCACTCCATGATGTGCATTATTTATACAGTGCTTGCTTGCTTTCTGAACTTTGTGTACTGTGTTATCACTAGTGTTTAAATCTGAAGGACCACAGGGAGGGTTGTCAATGCCAGGCTAGGAAATGCCTGGAGATTTGGGGGTAGAGGCTGAGGAGGACAGGGCTGGGGAAGGGAAGGGATCTCAGTGGGATATTATGCCATAGTGTCAATCCTCCAAAGCAACAGTTTTCTCCTGGGGAACTGATCTGTGTAGTTTGGAGAGCAGGAGTAGTTCTGGGACATCTTCAGGCAGAACAATGTGCACAGGCTCTTTGTGTCCTTGAACAATTTGGTTCTAGAGATCAGTGATTCCATGTGACATGAGGGTTGTTGTGCTATCCAGAAGTAAAGACTGCCATCACCTCCCCCAGCCTTTGTTGTAGCTCCCTCTGTAGGTTAGGATAGCCATCTGTTCTATCACATGGAAGTGCTTTCCACTCACGTTCCCAGGGAGAAGGAGGGTTGGGTCTTTGTCAGTAAGGTTCAAATTAAGACCAGCTCTTTAAGGCTTGTTTAAATTAAAGACAGTTCCCTACTTAGCTAAAGCAAAATGCTGAGTCTTCAATAGGCCTAAGCAGTGTGTTATTTTATCTACAAGCTTTTGTTATCTAGAAGCTGACTTCTGAAGTTAAGGATGTCACTTTTAGAATAGTTTCTAACATCATAACACAGTGCTATGCTGCAAAGGAAGACAAAACATTTTTCAAGGTGTGGATTCTTTTTATCTTACACTAAGAATTAAACCATCGAAAGAAGAAAAAGAAAGCGCTAATCCCAGAAAAAGGTTACATGATCACACATTATTGAATTTATGAATGAGAGTATTCCCCCAGTTCATTATTCTGCTTTTTCTTCACACTATGCATTTTTATCATGGATAGGATTTTAATGTGTAGGGTAAATAAAATGAGAGAGCTCTGGCATGAAAGGCATGGTCTTCCTGGCATTTTGTTGAGTTTGAGGATATCTGAATAATTTCTCCTCTCACATGTTCTGTTTTTATCCATGTGAATGAAGGCATTATTAACCTACCTCCATTACTTAAAAGGAAAGAAGTTTGAACGGTGGGGGAGGAAGGGGAACACTATAGAGGCTCCCTTCAAACTCAAAGTCTGTTAACCATACACAGGAAAGATGCAGATCTGGACAGAAAAATGATACAACAAAGTGCTCTATTCACTGTAATGTAATCTAGCTGCTAGTCAGCAACCAGAAAGAGAAATGAAGAAATATATTTCTGTTCTTTTCTATTATCATTATGTTAAGGATGGGGAAAGTTGATAATCCAAAACTAAAATATTATCTTGATAAAAATTTTATCTTGATATTTTGCCAGTAGAACTGTTACTGAAAAGGTGAAATACATGTAAGAACATATTTAATATATATATGCAATGTGAGTGTTTTGCAGCTATTATTTCCTAGAAAGAGCAAAAAAAACGCCTAGTCTTTTATTTATTGGTAGAAGAAACTTGCATTTTGCATTAATATCAAAAACAAAGGCCTCCAAACTTTTTGAGCTCATGGGCTTCTTTGGAATTCTGACACAGTGTAGTTAGGGATCCCAAGTCCCCCCGGGGGGAGGGGAAACCCCCGCCCCAGAGGCCCCTTCCCCGGCGCTGCCAGATCAGGCCCCGGGGGGAACTCCTCCCCGACGTGCATGTCACACGGAAGTGATAGAAGGACGCTGGGCACGCTGGGGGCGGGGCCACGGCCATACAAGGGAAAACTCTATGGTTTTCCCTTGTATGTCCGCAGCCCCGCCCCCAGCTTGCCCGGCGTCCTCCCGTCACTTCCAGGTGACGTGCGTGCGGCACGGGCATGCTTTGCACGCATGCGCGCGCGCCAGACGCCGGCTGGGAGCCCCCCGCTCCTGGCGAAGATCAACTTGGCAACCCTAAGTGTAGTGGGTGCAGTTACAAAATGGCTGCTGCAGGAGGTGGAGTCAGCTACAAAATGGCTGCCACAGGTGGCAGAGTCAGGCACAAAATGTCAGGTGGTGTGGTCATGCATAATTTTAACATGTATCAACATTTCAGATAGAAACAGGATGCATTTTTAAATCTATATACTAGTTACAAATTTTCTTAATTACACACAAATCTTCAGTCATGCAGTGAAAATCCTTGGACTGTGGTGGCTGCTACTGCCAAGACAATGATTTTTTTTTTTTTGAGTCTGCACAGCCAGTCAGATTTCCGGTTGCAAAGCAGAAGCTCTGCTGGTCAAAAGCCCTATCTGCCCCTGTCCACTTTCTAAAAGCCCTTGGCAGGTACCATAGCACCCATGGATACTACGTTGAGGATCCTTGCTCTAGTGGGATTTATCTTCTCAAAAGATTAACCATTTCAGTACTAGCAAAGGGATTTTCTTTCAAAGATCTGATGGAATAAATTAGCTTGCCTCTGAACGAAGGCAAATGATCAGCAAAATGTATTCTTTTGGAGGAGAAGTATTCTGGAGAGTTAGGGATGGATCACATACTGAGAAGCCCCCACCCCTAGCAGTCATATTCACTATTGTTGGAGAAAGAAAATGCCGTACTGCGTCATACTTTATTTATTTATTTATTTATTTATTTATTTATTTATTGGGGGTTGTGTGTCTACTTGCATACCTGGAAGTCAAGGTGACTTCTGGTGACTCCTAGTCGGGTTTGGACATTTCAGAGAGGTGGCTTGATTGCCTGCCTCTGCGTCCCAAGCCCTGGTATTCCTTAGAGGTCTCCCTTCCAATTACTTGCCAGGTCAGCCCTGCTTAGCTTCCAAGATCTGGTGAGATTGGGCTTGCTTGGGCTATCCAGGCGTCTATTTCCTTCACCTTCTCAGCTGTTTGCTCCATCATTTTTGAAGTTTCAGTCAATTGGAGCTGCTGAGTTGCAAGGTTCTGATTTAGAGTTGTCAGCTGTTGGTTCATGTTGGTCATCTGGTCCAGCAGAGGGCGCAAGGAGTCTGCCAACATTTTGGAGATCTCAGTGACCTCTTCCGGTTGAGGGCTCCTGCTCCCCGCTAGTTTCACTTTTGCTAGTTTATCTTTCTCTGTCTTCTTCCATGCCATCTTTATGGATTGTTTACTTTTATAAAAACTTGCTAAAGTCTCTGAAATTTGCCCATGCGCCTATTCGTGCTCTGGTAAGTCTCTCAAAACAGATTACAACACTTTTGCTTCTGTTCTCCCCTATGGGAGGACCCCCTCCCCCACTCGCTCTCCAACGCTTGTCCCGGACAGTGGTTCTAGTTCCATATGGACACCCCGCGGCAGGACCGTCGGGGCGGAGGAGCGCCTCAATTCCCCAGCATTCCGCTGGTGAAGAGGTCGCCCTTCAAAAGCCCCATGGCTAGGAGCCTTTTGCCAAGGCTCTGGGGGTGGCGGCGACCCGTTGCCCCCCCTCCTATCCGTTGGTGCGCAGATCACATCCCCAGGAGGTCTGGGAGATGCATCCACCAGCGTGTCGCCATAAACTGGAAGTCTGTAATCTTTTCAATAATGAAACAAAATAGCACAGCAGTTCAGAAGTTTAATAGCTAACTTACCTGTTTTATTCAAAGGATCCATGGGCTAGAAATGGGCCATATACTGTTGTTTCTAAACAATTTAATGATGGCAAAACAGGGATCAATGTGAAGAGGGGGTAGTAGCAATTTTATGTGCCAAACATAATATAATATTTGCTTTTGGTATTGTTTCTGTTTTCATGAGGGGGGGTGTTAGTATTCCCAGCATATGCTGCAATCTTAGCATATCTCCAAACAGTCATTATTTAAAATGTAATATTCATGTTAATTACTCATTTACTCTTATGAACATAGCTGTGGTTTAGCGTTCATGGTTTCAAACTGTTATGATCTTAATACTCTGAGCCAAGGTGAAGCATCCTCAGATACTATCAAACAGCCCATCAAATAAATTCTTCTTTGGACTTTTTTGAGGTGGGAAAAAACATAGTGCCTTGAGTGTGATTCCTGCAAACTCACTCCCCAATTATCCAGGGATAATTTTTTGACTGATTATTACAAAACTTGACATTAATCCTGACAATGTATTGCTTGTTCAAAATTTTTAGCATTGTTCTGACTGGCAAAATAAAGGTATTACACATTACAAATTAAACTGTTAAACATTAGTTATATGTCAATGGAATGGACGAAGTAAACTGTTAAAACTGGTTATATGTTAATGTAATGGATACCACAAGATTCTTATTATTAATGAACTAAAAATGCATGTTACTTTTGGCTTAGCTGCTGTTCTGTCGTGAGTCCACTTAGTACGGAGGCCAGGTTGGGGATAAACATATCTAACTAAATGTGTTAGGGTTGCCATTCCCCAGTTGGGGGCGGAGGATTGCCCAGTTTTGCGGGCTCCTGCCCGAGGAAATCCCCCCCCTTCAACAGCAACATTGTGCAACATGCCCGTGTCACCCGAAAGTGACATAGGCATGTCGGGGGGGCAATGCTCTGGTTTTGAGGCAAAACTCTATGGTTTGAGGTTATTTTTACCATAGAGTTTTACTGAAAAACCAAAATGTTGCTCTCGATGTGCCTACATCACTTCTGGTGATGTCAACACATGGGGGGCGTTGCGACTGGCTCCCAGAACGTCCCCCCATTCCCCCGCCAGCATCTCCAATGGACCCAGCAACCCTGAAATGTGTAAACAATATATGGGAAGAAATGAGGAAAGTGAAATTTCATTTTTATTGCGAGTGTGGTTGTTACCTTTGGGTCCAATTTTACCCATCAACCTCTACAAAACTGCAGTGGTGGATAGGAGAGTCACATGGGGGAAGAAAGAGTAGAATATATTGACTTCAGTTCTATGTATCTCGGTCAAGAATTGCAGCACACAGTAAATATAAACAGCTTCTGTGTATGTGAAATAAATGTGACAGCCCTAGTTAGGGGGGAGGGAACATAGGGATCAGAGGAGTTGTGTGTGCTGTGTTGGTAGGAAAGGGAATATTGGCAATACAATGACTGGGGGAAGTAGATGAGGGCCAGTTCTTGGAATTGTGGAAATAGAATTGGCTGAGAAGAAGGAAGTGGAAGGAACAGGGATAGATAAATGAATTCAAGGGTGTAGACTTTCCAATTTCCCGGGGGGGGGGGGCTGGGGCTGGGCCAGAGGCATTGCTTTGCTAGGAGCAAGGGTGGCTCCCGGGGGAGGCTGAGCACTTTCCTGAAAATTTCGGCGGGGGCTGAAGCCCCGCCGCCCCCACGAAGATTACGCCTATGAATGAATTGCCCTGGAGGGCTGACAAACATGATATAGAAGCTAAGGCCATACCCTGATGTTGCCTTCGACCAATATTATTCATAGGTTTGCTGCCTCTGGATATGGAAGCTCATTTTAATCATCTTGGCTAGCAGCCAGTGATGGAACTATAATGCCCTTTTAAAGCCATGTGACAGTTCAGGAAAGAATAGAGCCATGCATAAAGGATCACTTGAATAAAACATTGCACAATACAAGAATTGAAAGACATTTGATATTTGAACGTGGCAAGGTGCTGCTGAAGGGAAGACTTTGTACTGATTTGAATGAACCCAGCCAAATCTTGAGCTGTGGGTTTTCAGTAATATACATAGTTGTACTAAAGCAGGTGTTAAACCTAGAAATGTCAACTTGGCATGCATTAGGCAGAGAAAAGGAATAAGAGGCATAAAGTAGGTAAAGCGATACCTTTTATTAGACAATTATGTCAGGCAGAATTGGTAAGCAAAATAGAGCATTTTGAACAATTGTTTCAAAGTCCCTGCTTAACTAAGCAGCTGGAAGTCTAGGGGCTGTATTGCAGGATTTAATTTCCTTTCAGTGTCTTTATAATATCTGTTCACAAGTATCTATGCAAGTAGAGCATAGAGGAAGCGAATAGATTCTTACAGCAGCAGACTGATTGAATCCCAAGTGCTTCAGTTTGGTGTAGTGGTTAAGTGTGCGGACTCTAATCTGGGAGAACCGGGTTTGATTCCCCACTCCTCCACTTGCACCTGCTGATGTGACCTTGGGTCAGTCACAAGCTCTGGCACAGCTGTCCTTGAAAAAGAGCAGTTTGTGTCAGAGTTCTCTCAGCCCCACCCACCTCACAGGGTGTCTGTTGTGGGGAGGGGAAGGGAAAGGAGTTTGTAAGCCGCTCTGAGACTCCAAGTGAAGGGCGGGGTATAAATCCAATCTCTTCCTCTTCATCATCTTTAGTTACCTCCCAGTACTGTCTGTTTCTGCTCAAAAGTGAATGGCAAACTTGCTGCCTTCTTGGCCCTCCCCTTCCTATCTGTCATAGTTGCATACCATCTATGGAACATTGGTCTCAGATTCCACCCTGCAGGTAAATTACCTGTTGTTCACAATAATATCGCGTGATCATCCTTGCCAATCTGCAAATAATTAGTGCAGCTATAACAGTGTGTATGCTTCTAGAGTTGGGGACATATTTTAGGAGTAAGGTTTATAACTCCAGCAGGATAATTCCTGGTTTATTATCATTGCTTTGCCGTCTGTGAAAATGTTCTCATTGACAATTATATTTCACTCACAGTTCAGTAATTTATTCAGAAAAGGGTTTCCAGAAGGGATGAAATATTATTCAGTGGTGTACTGGTATGATTCAAATGGTAAATCATGGAACCTATTTGCAGAAGGATGCTTCTGTATTAAGCACCAGCATGTTTTTACATTAAAACATTGTGCTATCTGATTGCCTACAGGAAAGGGATGTAATATTCACTTTGCAGCCAATGAATGGATGATTAAAATCTTAAAAGCATTTGATATTGACTGAAACACAGAGTAGTATTCTGGTGTAATGTTGCAACACAGGTTCATTGGGTCAGAGGGAGTAAGCACTGGAAAATGAATATTCCGTGGGTTTTTTTGTTTTGTTTCATTTTAAATGCTCACATACTAATACTACTACTTTATCCAGAAACCATAGTGCTGGGTTATTCTTTGTTTAAAACAAGTTGGCCACATTTAAAATGCATCTTAAAAACAAATGTAGAATGACGCAATTTGCTGAAAGTAAGAGAAGCAGTTAAATGTCTGCGTTAAATGTTTGTGAAAGCAGACCACACACAAGGCTTTGCAATTAACAAGCAAGCTTAATGGCGTTAATATTGTCCTTGGTGTTGAAAGAAGTAAAAGTGCAGGGTACAATTTCTTCCCTTGGTCTCTCAGTTAATTGCATCTGTTTCCTGGTCAGATAGGATAACCAGTTCTGTCAAACTCTTGAGACTGGAGACTCATGCAAGAAGTAAACTCAAACCTTAAATGTGTTCTAGTAAAAATAACTTGAACTCATCATGAATCAAAGGTAAATAAATGCCAAACTCCCTTATTCAGCAAGCTTATTAGTCTCATTAATTCAATTACACAGCCCAGTTAAACCATTGTTGAACCATTACATAATCTCATTGAAGGAGATGGGAAGTTTTGCCTGTTCAGAGCAAGGCTTGCTTATATATTTTGCTGAAGTAATGCCTGACTTATGAGTTCTTTTATTTGACACTATGTGCTTTAAATATTCTTCAGTGGGTGAAAGGTTATTACAGTTGCCTTTCTTCCTAGGGTAAAGGAAAGATAAGCTCCTTTGTGTATTTGAGAAAATGGAACATGTAAACATCAATTACCAGGGAAAGTAATTTTGTTACAAAATAATAGTATCTTTAAAGATGTGTTTAATAATGTTTATAGCAATAAAGTAGTAAATCCACTTAAATTATTATAGAACTTTTCTGTTTACTAACAGAAGGGAACTTTTATGTTTTGAATATTTCATAAGGTATATACTTGACTTGCTTGTTTGATGTTGTCTATCATAGTTCAGCTTATACACTGATGGCATCCATTGCTGATGATACATTGATATCTTGCTATCAGTTCCTTTTAACTACTGCTGGATTAGAAGAGAGCCATTTGTTTATATAACAGTGATTTCTCTGGTGAGAAAAAGCCAGTCCCCAGGCTATGTCTGTGTGATTTTCTTCCCATACTGGGGTACTTGTGTGTCTGCCATGCTCACAGGTAATGTGTTTTTAAATTAATAAATCCACCATACTAGAGCATCCCACTTACACTTCGCAAAACCTGTTTTGGATTCATGCTAGCAATGGCAACAGACCATAGTCGTACACAGACATTGTAAAAAGTAGGCTCATCTACGTTGCTTATCAGCTTTTTTGGCAAGGAAAGGCAAAGAAACAAATCAGGTAATCTCATGCACAGTGAACACTATGGATGAATTCTGGATTTTGATCTACACATTTTTGCATGTCGTTTGGTAACAGTAGGAATCTTTTGCTTACTTTGCAACTTCCAGTGCGTCTACAGTGGTTTGCGGAGGTTTTCAGTTTAGGCATTACTCATCTGACTGCATCATGCATATGTTATGGTCCATGGAGCTATGACCCTACTAAGCAATTAGTATGAGTTGCTTTGAGGAGAAAATGAACTGTAGTGGGCTGCACTATTTTTCTGCTGGTATGTCGCATAGCTTTTCTAGTAAAGCCCAGTAGTACATCTCAGGGGAACAAATTTTGGTCTTTGGGCTGCCAGTTGCTGATCTCTGTGAACCAGACTCTTCCCCTGCTCTCAAATTAGTACAAGGCAGGCCCTGTAAGCCTACAAGTCCATGAATGTACTCTTTTTCATTTATTTTAAAATCAAAACTATCCACCAGATAAATCCACCAAGAAAAGATGAATTCTGTGATATGTACTAATTTTGCACATTAAACCAACCCCCATTATTTTTCTTCTGAAAATAATAAGGAACTACAAGTGGGGTACCCATAAAAACTTGCAGGGGGCGTCTCATTTTTCTCTCCTCTACTATTTCTACTTTCCCTTTTCTGAAAGCCCCTATAGACTCTCTCCTTTTCCTGCTTCCTCCTGTTCTTCCCACCCTCTAATCAACTACCTTTATCTCCCCCACACACACACCTTCAGCTTTCCCTCTTCCCTCTCCCCCTGGCAGCCTCCACCTGGGAAAACTGTGACCCAGCTGCAAGGTGTTGACCAACAGGTCCAGCTCAGTTGCACTATGGGGATCCCTCAAGGACTTGCAAGGGACCTCATTTTACCCTGGATCCCCTGCCCCATATTTGTCCTCTTTCCTTTCTCCTGGCGACCCCCATATACTTTCCTCACACTTTCCCTCTTCCCTTCTTCCTGGCAACACCCATATTCCCACTTTTCCATGCTTCCTTTTTTCCTTCCCACCCACCCACCTAACAAACTACCTTTTATCTGCCACCCATGTTCAGCAATTATTATTTACCCAATTTATACCTCTCCCTTCTGCACAATGGAGACTCAAAGCAGCTTACAGGATTCTGCTCTCCTCCATTTTACCCTCACAACAACGCTGTAAGATAGTAAAAAAGAGCAAGAGTCCAGTAGCACCTTAAAGACTAACAGGGTATAAGCTTTCATGAGTCACTGCTCAGCTCTTCAGAGATAGGTTAGGCTGGCCCTGGCCTAGCCCAGGCAAGCCCGATCTCATCAGCTAAGCAGAATCGACTCTGGAAGGACTTGGATGGGAGATCTCCTTGAAATACCAGAGGCAGGAGGTGGAGTCAGGCTTTATTCAGCCACCTCTCTGAATATACTCCAGACTGACCCAGTAGGTCAGATACAAAAGAGAGGGGGGGGGGGTAGGCTGAGCATGTATAACTGGCCCAAGGTCACCAAGTGAGCTTCCATGGTAGCACGGGGATTCAAACCTGAGTCTCCCAGTTACTAGTCTGAAGCTCTAACCAGCCACTACACAATATTGGCTTCTGTAGGGTGGCTTGTGTTAAATAATAGCAAGCAATTGGTCTTGGGTGAGTCATGCAAGTCAGGTGGCAGCAAGTTGCTCAGTGGTTGCCACTAGGCCTGGCCCTATGAGTCCTCCCTCAAAGGACTAAAAAGGCCCCCTCCCCCTGTCTTTTACCAACAGAAGCCAAGGCAAGAATCCTTGGAAATATTGTTGTGGTTGCCTAGCAATGGCCACTGAGGGCATTTGTTTCTTAAAGCTACAGGTGCTGCTTCTATTGTTGGGGGAGAGGTGTTAGCTCCTTTTTTAAAAAAAAAATAGATTTTTCTGCAAACCTGGAGCTTTTCTCAGATTTGTTGCAAGATCTTTCTTGCATGTCCATGGCTCCAATCCACAGATCAGGCAACACTGAGAATTAGATATATTGACAAGTGGAGACCCCCTTTTAGCTTCCTTCCCTCTCCCCTCCTTCTCTAACAAAGTTCCCCTTCTTTCTTCCCCCTCCTCTTCTGTATCAATCTACCCACTCCTGATGAGAAGAGATTTGCTAAGCTGAGGCAACTCAAAGTATTTTTCTACCTTGGGCATGTTTTTTAAAAAATCTTGGCCTTCCTACATATGCCCACGCATGGAAGAGGCAATGTTGAATAGGGGAGAGTGGTTAAAGCATGGTAAAGGTAAAGTTTAGATGCAAAGTAGGAAAGCTTGAAAGTATGTGGGAAAGCAAAGATTAGGTGACCCTCTGTAAAGGGGAAAAATGTAAATAAACTCAGAATGAAAAGCAGAAAGGGAACACTGGGGAAAGAAAGAGGTGCAAACAGTAGATATTCTAAGGGATACCATGTGGACCATTAAAATGGCACTGAGCTCTGTGCAAAACACACAGACACATTTCTCCATGTGGAAAGCTAGATATCAAGGAGAAAGCTCAGGAGAACTCTTTGTCCTGCCATCTAGCTTTATATGTGGAAGACGCATTAATTTTTTGTATGGATAAGCATTCAGTCTTCTGAGCCTTCAACTGCAGGTTTTAGAGATATAGCCAATACTCAGACTTGCCACCTCAATGAGAACCAGGTCTAGGATGCTTTCATGCCTCTCTGTATTGCATGATACATCTTTGGTCCTGCAGTCCTGTGGTACCCAAGATACATTATGCAACATGCGAGCATCCTGGGATGCCAAGACAGAATGCAGCCTGTTGAATGAGTCACCAATTTCTCCCAGTGATTCTTCTATTGCTGCTGCCACCTCTGTTCCATTCCAAGGCCTTCATCAGGGCCTCTAGGCATTGGCTTGTCTTTGGCCCACACTGGGACCTAGAAGCTTAGGTTCATGTGTAATTTCTGAAATTCCCAGTGAGCTAGGATTGGTAGTACAATGACTGTGTACATAAGTCCTTATATAAAATATATGTGGGAGAAGAAGGGTGGGAAATTACTAGTGTGTTTTCAGCAACGTGGTTTTGAAGTCAGCTGCTGGCTACAAGTGACACATGAATGAAGAAGACATTCTGCTATGCTGGTTAAATTGACAAAGCAAGATAATAGTGCCAAAATCAGTTCTGAAATGTGAAAATAAAAATGGGGGAGAAGAGAAAATAACAAGGGAGAAAAGAAATGAACAATGAAAAGGCAGCTGTGGGAACTGAGTTGAATGATAGTGGTCTTACTTATGCCTCCCTTAAAAGCAAGATGTTGGGGAAAGGGTAAAAATTTTACATGTGGGATTTGCAGCTGAGCAGTAATTTGGTTCTGATGCATGGAAGAAATTTGCTGCATTGCTCTGTCTTTTAAGTTTTAAGTCTTCTGTAGAAAAGGTGGGCAATAGATGAAGTAAATAAATAGGGAAGTGGCGTTGGGGGTTCAGCGAGGAGTCTGGGCCGAGGGCAGGGAGAGTCTTGGCACTAGAGAGAGCCAACTTGAAGGCAAGAGTAGTTTTGCTTTTGAGTTGTTCTTGCCAAGCAGAATGGGTGTGGTACATCAATAGGGAATACGGCAGGATACTGTATTAATACATAAGGTAAAACTATAGTGGTTTTAGACCCAACCCAGAGTAGAAAGTAATGTTCTGGCTGAGGCAGAAACATGGAGGCAAGCTATTTTAAACAGGGTCCATTCTGAGCCTCTTCCCCTATTCTAAGTCTCCATTTATCTCTGTGCAAATGGTAACCCTAAAAAACACAGGGTCCCCAGTTGCCTGGAGAAACCTATCTGTAATTTGTACATGCATAGCATCCTTTCAGGCACTAAAATGATCACAAGTAGATTAGAGATAGACCTGCCTCTGTGCCCCCCAATGCATGGTTACCATACATTCTTTGAATGCTTAGAATGTCTCTGGATCCCTTTTCTGGGAGGAAATGACTGAAACATGGCATAAATATATTTTGAAAATATACATAGAAGAGCAATAGGCCTGTCCTGGATATCGAATAGAAGAAGATGAATTAATTTGCCTTAAACTAACCAAGTAATATCATATTCTGCCTCCTATTTCTGCCATTGAGCCCATGGGCTCTATCTTCTGGTTTTCAGGGACTAAATCTCAGGAAGCCTAGTAATTTTTTCTGGGACCCATATTCAGCTTGAAGATTAAATCCGTTGGCTTCAGAGAGGAACTTTAATCCTTTATCTAAAAACAACAAAAAGCAGGTGTAACAGGTTTCATGAATGCACAGATCTATGGTACTGGCACTGTGTTTTTCCTTTTCCCCGGCTTTGTGAGCCTCTCTATGCATTTGCTGGGTAACATCATGCTCACTTTCCCTGTTAGTATCAGTGGCGACAGCCAGTCTGACCTGGAAAGGAGCCGAGCACAGTGGCTGTCTCCTTTTAAACCCGGAAGTGTCAGCAACTCACTTAGCTCCCTCGCTTGGCTCTGTTTATCTAGCGTATGCAGTGTCTGTTTCACCTGACGGTATTGCCAGAAGACAGCTTAGTGCTCATGTCAGAATACTTGCAGCTAATTGAGGCTTAATTTCTATAAACACTAGCATATTTTGTGATGGAAGAAGTCACATGGAATATGTCTCTCCTTTTTAGACTAGCATAGTTTCTTGTTTTGAACACTAAGTTTGCCTTTCACAAAATATACCTGATAGCAGAGCAGATTCCTAAAGCTTTGGCGCTGAAAGGGATCCTGCAAGTTAGTGAATCACCTGAGACCAGCAACCTTTATCTAAAGCAGTTCCACAATTAGTGTTCCTAATAGGGGCATAGTCAGTGATCATAGAGTCTTGGAATACCGGCAAATATTTCATCCACATTTGTAATTCACTTTACCATCTCTCCCTTATAATAAAAGAGTAGTGGGTGCCAAAATTCTAAAGTTGGCCCCTTTAGTGTATGGATGCTTGAACTGTCAGTCAGAAGACGCTGGCAGAAGACTGGCTGCTTTGTGCAGTCCCGCCCAGTGTTTCAAGGTCTTTTGCATATGGAAGCTGATTGGACTTCACTCCATTCCACACCTCAACCCCCCCCCCGCAAGGCAGTTGGAATGTCAGTTGCATATGGAACCTTCAAGGTCTTTTGCATATGGAAGCTGATTGGACTTCACTACATTCCACACCTCAAACTCCCCTCCCCTTAGGAATTGTTTGGTGCATTTACAATGGGGCACCCACCCAGAGCCTCTGGCATTTTCTCACTCTGCTGGCATCAAAACCAATTTAAGGCAAAATAAGAGGCTGCTGAGAGGGGAGGAGATAAAGTTGCCAGCTTTAGGTATGGAAATTCCTGGAGATTTGAGGAGTGGAGCCCGTAGAGGGGGACCTCAGACAGGTTACAGTGCCATAGACTCCACCCTCCAACCCAGCTATTTGCTCCTGGGGAACTATTGTTGCCAATCTTGGCCCAGCAGCCATCAAACCATTCTCTTCAACCCCCTGCTGTGCAGCTGATTTCCCCCTAGGGTTGCCAATCTCCAGGTGGGACCTGGAGATCTCCCACTGTTACAATTGATCTCCAGATGACAGAGATCAGTTCCCCTGGAGAAAATGGATGCTTTGGAGGGTAGACCCTATGACATTATACCTGCTGAGTCCTTCCGCCCCCCCCCCGCCCAATGCTGCCCTCTACAGAATCCACCCCCCAAACCTCCAGGTATTTCCCTCCTTAGAGCTGGCAACCCTACATTCCCCTCAGTGCCTGTTGGGAGTGGGTGGTGGGGGAGGGGAAGGGAGCAGGCGACCGGTCCTGGAGTGGGGGGGTGGAAACGGACCCGGCAGCCGGAGGCTTGCACCTCCAGTCGCCGGCCCTGGAGTGAGTGGGGTTGGGTGGGG
>NW_015165270.1:214099-251843 GCF_001447785.1 Gekko japonicus | reverse complement strand
CCGCCCCCCTGCCCAATGCTGCCCTCTACAGAATCCACCCCCCAAACCTCCAGGTATTTCCCTCCTTAGAGCTGGCAACCCTACATTCCCCTCAGTGCCTGTTGGTAGGCAACTAAGCTTGGTCCTGTCACCTACTTTGGCCTTTGGGAGAAAACACATTGGGGCCAGTCCTGATAGGGTTGCCAACTCCAGATGGGAAATTCCTGGAGACTTGAGGGATGGAGCCTGAAGAGGGTGAGGTTTGAGGAAGGGTGGGACCTCAGACAGGTACACTGCCATAGACTCCACCCTCCAAACCAGTCAGTCCCACATAGGGAACCATTGTTGCCAATCTCCAGGTGAGGGCTGGAGAGCACTCAGAATTACAACTGCTCTGCAGAAGGGAGGGCAGAAGTCAGCTGAAGTCAAAGGGACAGATAATGGTAGGTTGATGGCTAGCTGGAAAGGAGATGGGGTTGCCAACTACATGCTGACAAATTCCTGGAGCCTGGAGAGGGTGGGGTTTGCAGAGGGGTGGGACCTCAGACAGGTAGAATGCCATAGACTACACCCTCCAAACCAGCCATTTTGTCCTGGGTAACAATTGCTGCCAATCTCCAGGTGAGGGCTACAGATTACTCACAATTACAACTGCTCTTCAGGTAGCAGAGATCAGTTCCTCTGGAGAAAACAGTGGACTCTGTCATTATACCCTGCTGAGGTCACCACAGCAAATTGACACTGTTTGCCCAAAGCCAGAGCACTGCCCCAGAGCCTCTTTCTAGATCCCGTTGTATTGCTTTCACAACGGGCTTTACTGCTAGTACAAATATAAAACTATAGGAGTTCTTGGGGGAAGGGGCTATGATCTGGGAAGAGCTGCTGTAATTGTGTGTGTGTTTTTTAAAGTATCCTTTGTCAACAGGCATATAGGGGTTATTTCTGATTAAAAGTGTTTCCTTCCACTGGCTGATCTCACAAACTGCTCCATGGTGTTGTCTTGATAAGCCATTCACTATACTATTTGTCATAGTGATGACTGCCATGTAGTTCTTTTTTCGTATAGAAGCCCATTGCTATGTGTAGCTGTCTATTTCTGGATTGCTGCTGCTTGTGTATCTTTGCCAACGGTGCCCACTTATTTTTGGTCTTAGTGCTCAAGCTCATAAACTCATGGATATGTCTACTCTTAGCATATAGCCAAAGTTCTCCCTCGCTGTGTTACTTTATTGTACCCTCACCCCTTGTCGTTGTACCGCAAGTCTTACATATTAAAGCATAGACTGTCTGAATCTGATTCACAGCCTGGAATTTAGGCTCTGATTTTTCTACTTTCAAAAAGGCAGTACCCCCAAAAGCCCTAAGTTGCTTTCTGTGTTACTCTTTTGGAAAGTGGGTCACATGTTTTTAGATGCTCACACACACACAAACAATGTGAACCTGCCTGTACACTTCTATTTCTCAAAGCCTTTATTTGGGCAGTTGGTTATGCATGTTTCAAAAGAGGTGGAAACTGAGACAGTAGATTCACTATTTATATCCTTATTTGGTAAATAAGCTAAGAACCAGCCCAATTATTAAATTGTTAAACTAAGACATTTGAGTGTCAATGGCATGTATTTAACAGTTGTTAATTGTATTTACAGAGTAGAACTTGTTCGCTGTATCATCAGCATAGTATTTAAAACCGCGCCAAATTGTTTGCCAAACTTCTGTGGCTTCCAGGCACCTGAGAATTCCTGTTCCCTTTATACAGGGATGGGAGAGGTTACTAAGGTTCTCCACTGTGTGAAAAAGAAAAGACCAGAAAAAGAGTTCCTTATGCTGTTGAGGGTTTGAGGACTAATGTAACAAACACATATGTCGTCTGTGTCTATGATTTTAGTGGTATGTAATAAAATGAAAAGTACACCTGTACTCATATTTACTATCTTAATTCATATGTGAAAATATACATATAGGTGAAAATAAGAATTGCTAATAGCAGTCAACGCCATACATCTGGAACCATAAGAGCAAGGCTCAGAGGTGCATTTTGACCCGCGGCTTTGCCCGATTTTCCTCGCGGTTTCATGATCCTGTTTTTTGAGGATCACAAAACCGCGGGGAAAATTGGGCGAAGCCGCGGGTCAAAATGCAGCCATGTGACTTCAAGTGGGAAATTGACAAATAGAAGCGGGGCAAAGGGAGGCACGACCGCAGCGCAGCTCTTGTGTGAAATCGGTCAGAGTGTCTGTTGTGGGGAGGGAAAGGGAAAAGAGTTTGTAAGCCGCTCTGAGACTCCAAGTGAAGGGCAGAGTATAAATCCAATTTCCTCCACCTCCCCTCCTTCTCCTCCTCCTCCCTGTAGCTATTTACAGAATGTGGCTTGACCTTGCTGAGCCAACAGTGTGCTGTGTAGCTAGAAACATTTGTTTTTCCTCTATGGAATTGGGGGAGGGGGAAGAAGAGAGAAGGCATGGTGCCAAAAGAGAAGCATCAAACAGTCTTGCAGTTCTGTTTGATGTTTTTCCTTTGGAGCTTAAATTATGCCCTGGTATTAATTAGTTTGCCACTTTTTAAACTTGTAATGATCCACGTGTAGAGAATCTTGTGTGTTTTTGCATGCGTTGTAGCATTGAAGACAGACTGGCTGTTTGAAGTGGTTTGTCAGTCCAGACCTCCACACATACATAGTTCAACTTCCATGGTTTGGCATGATGTCTGTAATGAGCAGAGAGATAAAGTATGACACTGATATAATTCCCAGGCTCATATCTGCTTATTCCAGTGTTCCTCAACTTTTCACATCCAGTCACTCTGTCAAAGAACCTGGGTCCCACCATGATAGAAACAAAAAGCCTTCTTTTCCCAAGAAGGACATTTATATGTTTACATTTATATGTTTACTGCTAGCATGCCAAAAGGTCACAGATGGATAATCCATGGCAGGTGGAGTTGGCTGGAGACATTACATCACGCTTGCAAGTGAATATGGGGATTGAGGGAGACCAAATTTTTAGTAACTATTACGAAAACCCTGTGTTCCACCTAGACTGTTTCTGCATCTCACTGGTTATATGGGTGCCACCAGCTGAGAACCAGTGGTTTATTCAACGCTTACATTGTTTGAAGGAGAAATTCAGAAAAGGCAAGGAAAATGAAATCTGAGTTTTGATTATGGTTCTAGATCTCACAATTGTTCAAGATCTGTTTTTATGAGCATGTTGATAATTTTTTGTGTGAAAATCAGACCGTATTTATTCAGAAGCAAGTCCCAGTGAGCTACTTTAGTTTACAGAATTTCCTGGAACTTGCTCACAGGTACACATACATTGGGTTGCAGCTTTTGTTATTATAGTTCACAGATAATTGTACCAATCTATCAAGCAGTTGAATGTCTCCACATTATTTCAAATACCTGAATAAGCTTAATATTTAATACTGGTGGTTATTTTCTGTTAGTAACATAATACACCAAGACAGAAAGGATGTTTGTTTCCTCCTTAGGATTCTGGCCAGAGAAAACTATTTTGCTTTGTGGCTAATTCTTCACATACCTCATCAAAGGCTCAACACTTTTTTGCTTTGAGTTTTCATATGACTCAACAACTCAATCCACACCCACCACCTCTTCCCCTCACTTGACTTTTTTAGTACTTATGCTTATGCGAAGATAGCTGGATGTTGACATTCTTCCAAAGCTACCAGCAGAAAGTACTGAACTGTGTTAACCCCAGCACATCAAAATAAAATTTATATACAATAGATAGTTACGTTTACTCATGGAAGTAAACATAGAGTTTCACATTTCAGGTGATAATCTGTACGACTGTACGTCACTGTGTTAGGTTCCTTTATGAACTATTTAAAGAACTCTTATCTCCTTAGAATATGGGTCCTGTAGAATTTAACCAGGGATTGTAACATTACATTCTTCCCTCTCCAAGAAATCCACTCTATGTCTGCTGAAATGGTATATCCTCTGAAATATATAGACCTGTATCAGAATTTGATAATAGTATTTCATGTATGCATTTTACTTTACTATATATGTTTTTCATACCAGGACCTATTACACCATGGTATTTGTACTGTTTACACTGGAAAAGAAGTTCGAAAAGAATTTAAATGGGCCTCAGTGCAAAGGGTATGATGAGGTTTGATGAGCTTCCATATAGGATATTTATGTATTTATTATGGAAAAATAGAGGGGAAATGCACTGTAAATTAAGCCATATCTTATTACAATGCAATTTCTGCAAAATATAATAATTTCATTCATTATTGAGATCGCATCCAGTCTCCTCTAATGTATACATTCATTACATATCTATATCAATGTGAAGATATTTTTGAAGCATAGCTGTGTTGGTTTGCAGTAAAACAGCTAGATTAAAATCAGGTAGCGCCTTACAAATCAACAAGGTTTTCGGCATATAAGCTTTCAAGGGTCAATGCTCTCTTTGTCTGGCATGCGTTCCTTCTTTGCAACATCCCTCCCACCTTCTGGCTGAGATATAAGGACTCAGAGATCTCGATTCCATCTTGTATGTGACAAAGGCAGCTTTGATGAAAACTTACACCCCGAAAACGTTGGTCTCTAAGATGCTACTGGACTTGAATCCAGCATATCAACATGAGAATTTCTTGTGGGATCTTTTGGGCATATATTGGGGAACTGGCATATGGTTAAACTATACTGGAGCCAAATCCATAAAAGAATCTCAGGACTATTAGGTCTCAAGTTAGATAAGTCTTCATTAAATGAAAGTTGGTGTGGTGTAGCGGTTGAGAGTTTCAGACTCGAACCTGGGAGCCCCAGGTTTGAATCCCTGCTTGCACCATGGAAGCTTGCTGGGTGACCTTGGGCCAGTCCTATTCTTTCAGCCTAAACTACCTCACAGGGTCATTGTGAGAAGAAAATGGAGGAGAGGAAAGTGATGTAAGCGGCTTTGGGTCTCAATGGGGGAGAAAGGAAGGGTGTAAATGAATTAAATAAATAAAATGTATTTGCCATTAAATATTTCAGGAAGGATATCTAAAGAAAAATTGTACCAGTAGTAAATTCTCAGAGGAGGAGGTTTAAAAAGATGTTCCATGTAGAAAATCTATAAGGTTAATTTAGCACTGGGTTTTAAGGATTTCATGTCACTTTTGTGGGGTATGTGGCTTTCATCCAATATACTGAACATGCACATAGGCCATGCTAAATCAAACAAGATACCTTCTTTTGTGTTGAACACAATCTACCTTCTTGTGTATTTTCATCTGCCCTCAACAAGTAGATTTCATAGAATCATAGAGTTGGAAGGGACCTCCATGGACTGCATGTTCTGTTCAGGCCTTTGATATTAGTGCCATGTCATCTTTGTCCTCCTGAAACTTTAAACTAGGGGAGAAAGTCTTACACTAGCTAAATGTCCTAGGGACTTTAGTACGATAGAGGCTAGGCATGTTCTGCATTTCCAGTTCAGGAAGATCTTCAGGCTGACTTAATCTGGAGGGAAAACAACTGAATGAAGTAAAATACACATGGATATGTTTAAAGTCCCCCCCCCCAATATCTAAAATGCTGTTTATAAGCAGCAATGAGAACAGGTTTAATGTGTCAGGAATTCAGCCTTAAGTGTTTGGCTAGCATCCCAGCCCCTCTTCCTAAAGCTGTGTTAGACTAGCCAAGGATAACCCATCATTGTGTAATGTGTGAAAGATATTGAAGCCTTCTTCAAGGTGACATGTTGAGACAATAAGAGGGCTGGGCATATTGCCTCAGGGGACTAAACATGGTGCTTATAAAAGAAATAGAAAATAATATGCATTGTTCTGTCAATTCATCTTCCAGATGAATTTTCTATTTCTGTTTGTTTAGGACAGGTTCTACCCCTTTTAAAAATAAAAACGTTGAAGTCATTTATTAATCATTCTTTTACTTGCCAGAGTGTACTGGTGTTAGCTCTACTGGAAAAGAAATGATGTACCAGCCAAAACACACACTGCAATGTGGAACTGGGGGAGGGGTCCCCTCAGAAAAAATGTTAATAGCAATCAAAGCAACTTCTTTGGGGCAGTTGCTTTGCAGGATGGATTACAGCTTTTGTATATAGTCACTGAGTGTGCACAAGACCGGTGGCCACTTGACACCTGGGCAGAGTGCATGTAGAACCCTCCTCACATCCATTTGGCAGTGGCCGCATATGTACATCCTTTGTGGACACACTATCTTTTCCTTTATGGGCTGCTTCCCATAATTAACACTAAAAATACTTGAGCTGAAGTGCAGAAAACAGTTGGAAAAATATTGGTTTGTTTTTGTGTGCTGTGCTCATTTTTTTCTTTCACTGTCTTTGATCAGTCATTGCTGTTGATGGACTAAAGGTTTTCTGTGGCAACTTGTATGTTTAAAATATGACCCAAGAATTCACAGTTTGTGAGTCTCACTTCAAAAATCTGTAGTACTTTTGCATCAATATATCTAATTCTCAACATGGCCAAATCTGTGAATACTTAAATCTAGAGACTGGAGCCAGGACCAGACAAGGTAGATCATTCTACAAACTAGAAGCATTCCCCAGGTTTCCAGAAAAATGTGAAATTAAAAAGAGGGTTACCCCACCTTCAAAAATAATAGAAGCAGTACCTGTAGCTTTAAAAAAACAAATGCCCTCAGTGGGCAATATTGCAGGCCTTTGAGCCTTGGTTTCTGTCACAAAAAGGCAGTGGGAGAGGGCAGGGGAGGACTTTTCCCAGGGCTGTTTTGGCCCTTAAAGAAGGACTCATGGGGCCTGGTCAGATAGCAACCACTGGGCAATTTGCTGCCAGCTGACTTGCATAACTCACCCAGGACCAATTGCTTGCTATTGTTTAACAGCAGCCACCCCATGAAAGCCAGTGTTGCATAGTGAGAGTTTTGGACTACTATCTGGAAGGCCCAAGTTTGAATCCCCATATTCTGTCATGAAAGTTCACTGGGTCACCTTGGGTCAATTTTACATGCTCAGCCAAACCTCAGCCATAGGGTTGTTGTAAGGATAAAATTAAGGAGAGGAGAATGATGTAAACTGCTTTAGGCCCCCCACTGTGGAGAAAGGCAGGGTATAAATGAACTAAATAGGGTTGCCAACCTCCAAGTGGAGCCTGGAAATCTCCCAGAATTACAACCAATTCCCACACTACAGAAATCAGTTTCCATGGAGAAAATGACTGCTTTGGAGGGAGAGCTCTATTTTCTGTCATTATAGTCCACTGTGGTCTTTCCCCTCCCTAAACCCTGCCCTTCCGAAGCTCCACCCAAATATCCAGGAATTTCCCAACCTCGAGCTGGCAAACCTAGGAGAGAAGGAAGCAGGGAAAAGGGCTTGCCAGGAAGAGGGGAAAAGGAAAAGTCTGGAGAAGGGGATACAGGGGGAAATGAAGTGCACACCATTGGGCCTGGCTTGGAGGCTGGCACCACACCACTAAGTTATTGTTGTTTCCCAGGTTCAGGCTGATTGGGGAGGGAAGGAGGGAAAGTTGAAGACTGGAGGGGGTCATATAAAGGTAGCTTGGGTGGGCAGGAATTAGGGGAAAGGGAGAGGCTATGGGGGTTTCCGAAAGGGGAAAGAGAGGGAAAGTGTGGGAGGGAAAAATGAGATGCCCCCTGCACATCCTTGTTGATTCCCCACTTGTATTCATATAGCCCGTTGCAACAGAAATGATAAAAGTACTATGGGAAGATCCAATTGATTTAAAATGCCATAGTTTTTCTAAATATTTGAGCAGTTTCCAGATTCATGTAACAGATTTTCTTCAGATTTATGTTGTTACCAGACCAGTTCCTTCAGGACAGGAGCCTTTGAGGATTTCAGTATAGATATGATGCAACATATTTGGCACCTGTAAAGAGCCTATGTAATTGTATAGTCACATGCTTTGCTTTAAGTCCATTTATTTGGCATTCCTGATTAAATCTGTTTTGAAAGCAGTGCAAACTAAATTGCATCTGTTTTACCTTCCAACCACCAACTTGCAATTAATCTAAAATGACTGACAGAGACTCCATTCTCTTTGATAATCATGCCGTTATTTAACAATAATTCCTGTGGGCTTGCTTTTAAGTTACTTCATGTTAAAGCTATATGGGCCCACAGGTAATGTTTAAATATATGCTTGGGGATTAAATTCTTTTGCTATATTTATTACCTCTTAAAGCTGCTTTATTGAAATTATGCTGAAGTAAACATTGTAACTTGGAAAAAAATGTTGAAAATGAGTCGTGATTTTTTATTTTTTTTAAAGAAGAGTTCTAAATCCTTTGTCACAATTTAAAAGTCAGGAAATTCAAGAAAACACCTTTTAGCATTTCTTGTATAGTAGGACAATAGTAGAATTGGAACAAAACATTATAAATGATATTAATATATAATCTGCGCGAGCCCCTAGTGTAACATTTTATTACAGGGTTATAACTACTGTTAGCGTTTTTATTAGAACCTTGTCTGATCAAGTTATATAACTGAAAAGCAAGCAAGTGGATAATTATCTCTTAAACACAGTGATTGGTATATATTGATTTAAATGTTATTAACAGAGACCTAGCTATTTTTAGAACCTTATAAAAAGCCATTTCTTACATAATTCTGTAGATGTTACTTTTAAGTATAGGGCGCCCTTACATGGAAGAATTATGTTTATATCAGGCTCCTTTATACAGTAGGCATTTTCCAGTAGCTCATGAACTGATCATAAGCACATGTTCAGTTAGAACAGTTTTTTATGCCTAATAGGCTTTTTTCCATATCATTTATTTAGGTATTATTTAGTACATTTTTACCCTGCTCTTCTCAGGAACTCAGGGTGGCATGTATCAGTCCCAAGGTGGCTTGTATCAGTCTCCCTTCCTTGATTCCATCCTCAAAACAATCCTGTGATGTAGGTTAGGCTGAGAGCGAGTGACTCTCTCTTCCTTTCCCCTCCCGCAGATCTCCTTGAAATGCTGCTCCTGTCAGATGGGAACCTCAGGAACAGCATGAGGGGTGAGGAATCAAGGAGGAATCCGTGAAAATAAGTCCCCCTCCCCTTTCTTAGTGGAAAGTGTTGTCTGGACCCTAATTGTACTGTCAGTATATTCTGTTCATTTTAGCATAATGTACATATATGACATGCTGCTTAGTATAACATCGTAAACCATCTTGCATCTCTGCTTACCTAAAAGCAAAGCTACTTAAAAGAGGCCTAGCTGATGGTTTGGAAGCACGTGGAAGTTACAGACTGCCTAATATCATAACAATGATTTTATTACAATTTGGATGTGAGCCACATCCTGCTGTAGCGAACTTCAAACCTCTTATTTATTTTAATGGCTTTAAGTTGCATGCTTGGGGGGGGGGACCCTTTCCCTTTTTAGCATATGCCTTCCCCCCATGCCTCCCATCCATTCTGTGCATTAAAAGATTTCACTGCACAGTTGCCAGGCATTTGGAACTGTGGCTTTACCTGTGCTTTGTAGTACACTGCTCTGATCTCTGTTCAGCAGAAGTAAGCTGTAAATATGCTAACCAATCCTTCCTTTTCCAATCATACCTCTTCCTCTTTTGTCTGGAATGCAGATTGTTCCCAAGTGGTCTGTTTCAACAGATTTATTGCTTATGAAGTGGAGGAAAGAGTTCTCTTTAGGCAGAAAAGAGGAAAATGGAATTCCACAGCTGCAGATGAAACAAGCTTGTGGTGTTAGTGAGTGAATATGTGCAACAGCGATGCTGTGAATAATTAGTTACCATATGGTATCAACTATTTTGCGTAGAGCTAGTATGCTGCTCCTTGGTTGTTTTTATCTGCTCTGGGCAAAGAGAAATTTGCCATCGATTTTGAAGTAATTTGGATTGGGTAATTGGAAAACAGGTGTACCCGGCCTTGATAGAGGTTGTTGGGGAGTGTTGTGTGCTTTAAGATCTAATTTCCCCCCTTTGTTTGCCTCACATAAGGCAATAAGCAAAGTCTAGATTTATTTGCAAGGCAGAGCCTTATAATTAGACGCAGCTGTACTTTGAGTAGACCTTCAACAGTTCCCGTTGACATTAGAACACGACTGAGTTGATGTCATCAGACTTCTGCCTGTGAAATAAATTATTACTCACTGTGTGGCAGGTGACCGGCTTGCATTGTGAACAGGGAATTGGCAAGCTTTTAGGAAAAGTAATTCCTATATGAAAGGGGGAGGAGAGACATTAGTGTTTGGACGTTCATTCCACTAGTTTTGTCTTGGGAATTTCTCTGCTTGCAGAGAATCCTGCAGCTGTCAAGTGGGATAGTAAATCTTGTAGAAGTTATGAAACTGTCTGAATTGTGAAATTCTCCTGTTGATCAGACCAGAACTACACACAATTGGACTAGCAGCAGATGCCAAAATCGGAGGAGACTTCTGTTCTGCAGATGTAGGGGCAGTCATTGTGTTGTGGCACTATTTAGCCCACTTGACTGTAAGGAAATGAGTGAATTTCCAACCTGTTTCTCTTTAGATCTTGGTGTGAAAACCTGAAAGTTTTGAAAGTGAGTTATATAATGTATAGTTGTAGCGGACACTCATTGCACTGATGTATGCAAGCTAGTTTATTCTGCAAACTTTGATAGCGGTGCCCTTTCTGGACTGGAACAGTAATGATCTAACCATGATTATCCTGCAGGTTGTATCAGAGTTATGCTATACTGTAACACATTCTACATAGCTTTGAAGATGATCAGAAATGGCAACTGGTACAAAATGCTGTGGCCCGGGTTTCAATAGAAATGTATCACAATGGGTATTATGCCTGTTTTTAAGTTTCTTTGTTGGCTTCCAGTGCAATCCAGAGTGCTGGTCCTGACCTTTAAAACCCCAAATGCATCAGCAGCATAAGGCCAGGGTGTCTAAAGGACCCTCTGCTCCCATATAGTCTTGTTTGTTCATTGAGGTTGTTTGTCAAGACCATTCTAAAGGTCCACCCACTGAATGGAGGCAAAGGGGAAGAGCCTTTTCTGTGGTGGCACCTCAATTTTGCTCCCCTGAGAAATTCTATTTGTTGTTGCCTAAATGTCAGGATTGTTGTTTTTTTCAGTTGCATTTTGGTTAAGTCGCCCTGAGCCTGTTTGCAGGATGGGCGGAGTATAAATATAATAAATAAATAAATAAATAAACAAGTCATTGGAACACACTATTTTTATCACTGTTCTAATTTTTTTTTTTTTTGCTGGTTTTTCAACTGCTGCAGTAAAATTTCACTCATCTATTTTATGCTATTTATACTCCCTGTAGCTATATAGTTTGTTTTGTAATTTGAATGGTATCGCTAATTATTAGTTCTAGCTTGAACTTTTTGAACTTTTATGGAAAAGGTGGGATAATGGACATGTGAAGTAGAATTACTCTTTGCAGAGAATTTAGAAATCTGAAGAACATATTTGAAAAAGTCTCAGGGCTTGTTCACACAGTGTATCTCTCTTCTTTGTGCAGGTAGTTGTCATTGTCCCCAACCACACGCTATATGGTGGGTAAACAGAATGTGTGAATTATAGAACTAGGCATTCTCTTGCTGGGATTTTAGAGTTCAGGGTTCTTTGGAGCAGTACACAGGACAAAGACCTTTCACTGAGGTGACTTTTTTCCAAGAGCCCTGAGGTCCTCTTTTGGAATTGTGTGCATTTTTTGTAGCCCTGCCTTATAATACTGTTCCCCTTTATCCTCTACAGCCTGGCCTAACCGTAGAACTGGATTCCTTACTGCAGCTCTTTCTCCTTAAATACTGTCTGAAGCTGTGTTTATTTCCCCTCTAAAGAGGAGCAAGACACATACTTTTCTCTTTCCTTTGTTGTGGGGAAACAGCAGTAGAGCAAGGGGAAGCCATGTAAAACGTGTCATGTGGACTGCCAAGAATGGCTGCTGTCTATAATTTTTTTTTTTACATAAATCAGTCGCTTGTATGTTTATATCTGGAAATCTTAAAACCACATTTCATCTCTGATCCTCTAACGGCACTGCTGGCACAAACTCCATGGACTTTTCAGACTGAGTGGAATGGAGTGATTCATACATGATCAGGTTAGAGAAGGGGTTATTCACAAGAGAAGCTTTGCTGCAGTGGAAAAGATGCACACAAAGGCTAGAAGTATTGGAGGGATTTATTTACTGTGTAATTGGTATATTGCCTTTCTTTCGTGGAACTCAGGGAAGCCTACAGAGGATTCCCAGGAAGTCTGCTACCCAGAGTCCTGGTTAGCTTTAGCAAAGTGGCTGCAGTCAGGTGCCTTCAGAGCATATATATGCAAATACTCAGGATGATTGTTTGTGTATGGAAAATGCATGGTGAATGCTGATCATTTAACTGCCCAAGTATTATTAATCCAGAGCCATTGACTATGCTTTATTTGTCACATGCTTGTTTCTCTTGTATCTTTGGGGACTTCTAGCATTTGGGCTAGAATCCAGTGTCCGTTCCTTTACTGATAAGGGACTTTATTTTCCCCTCTCAAACAACATCATTGTAAGATTACAAATTCACACTTTACTGAGCTAAGGTAACCTCTATCGTCTTGCCTTTTCCATATTTTCCTTCTCCCCCGCCCCCCACCCCTCCCTCTATCCTTTTTTCCTTCCTTGGAAGAAGGGGGGGGGGGACTCCGCACTCTGCTTTTGTACCGAAACTTCAGGTGGAATGAAGTGGTTATAAAAGCATCTATCAACACAGCAAGAGCTTGCCAAACCAAGTATTTGGGTTGGAAGTCATGCCTTCCCAACTGCTTGAAAACAGGAAGTATCTCTGTTAAGTGATGGAGAGCTCTCTTTTGCAAAAAGAGGTTGGGAGGGGGGAGGCTTGACCAGAATGTGTTCTACATATTGGATTTAATACATAATCACAGACCTGCACATGTGTATTTGTAATCTGTTTGGGTATCCTTTTTTAAAAAAAATAAACAAATAAATTTGGGAGCTATCTATCTGAGCCGTCCCTGTCGGAAGCCAGCCCAGGCACATCTGATCCCTGGTGATTTCTATAAAGCACTCGGGATCTGTCAGAAACAGCCTGCAGGATTGCAACGGCTCCTGGGTGATTAATTGCTAAGAGAGTCTGGTTCCAGGTTTCATTGCATATAATTGTTATCTTTCTAAAGGGGTTCTTTTAAACCCCCCAACTCAAAAGGTTCCCCCCTCCCCAACATTCCTGAGATTTTGGTGCTTCTTTTCTAAAAGAGTTTATGTAAATGTACTGATGTAAATGTACTTATGTAAATGAGCTGCGGTGGCTCAAGTGGTTAAGACGCTGAGCTGCAGGCTGTGGAAGGTCGGTAGTTCAGCAGTTCAAGACCCGAGTGTGCCGCATGACGGAGTGAGCTCCCCTCTCTAGTTCCAGCTCCTGCCAACCTAGCAGTTTGAAAGCAAGAAATTGCAAGTAGATAAATAGGTACCACTTCGGTGGGAAGGTAACAGCATTCCGTGCGCCTTGGTGTTTAGTCATGCCGGCCACATGACCACGGAAACGTCTTCGGACAGCGTTGGCTCTTCGGCTTTGAAACGGAGATGAGCACTGCAACCCTAGAGTCGGACTCGACTGGGCTTTCGAGCAAGGGAAACCTTTACCTTACCTTTTTAAAAATGATGTGTTGTTTAGTAGCTGTCGAAAGATTTTTCTCTCTCCCATATCCGTTAATGTTAACTTTAAAGGAAATCATTTTACTAGAAGTTGGGGACAGATCATCTAACCAGCCACTGTAGCGCAGCAGTCATAGATTTATTTATTTTATACTCACTGTGGAACTTAAACAGGTAAATACAATAAGCTAGAAAATCACCGCCTTTAAAGAGGTAGTTAATGTCACATAGTGCCCTGGAAGAATGGAATATGATACAGCACTCTTGCTGAAGTTAAGTAGTCTGATTGGTGCCTGGATGGGAGAAATTTTAGGAATCTTGTATACACCCTGACCTGGATGGCCCAAGCCTAGCACAATCTCAGAAGCTAAGTAGGGTTGGCCCTAGTTAGTACTTGGATGGGAGACCACCAAGGAAGTCTAGTGTTGGTACACAGAGACAGGCAATGTCAAACTACCCCTGATTATCTTTTGCCTTGAAAACTTGATGGCTTGTTCCACCACTGCATAACACAGCTTTAAATCTCATGATGGAATAAAATTGTGATGTAAATGCAATTAATAGCCAACAAAGAAACAGGCTTGTGGAAAGGAGCACTCTAACACAAGTGCCCCTATGTGTGTGTATAAAGTGTCATCAAGTCAAGCACCCCTAGGATTTACTATAACTCTTTGTTGTGTATGCGGACCGCCACCGGGGGCCAGCGGTCAGCCAGAGCTTGACTCTGGAACAACAATAGGGACTAGGCTCCTAGTCCCTCCACTGGGGAGCCAATGGGATCCGTGGCGGGAGATTCAAACCCACCAATGGTGACCAGGGGTGTGTCCCCAGGGATGTATATAGTTGGCCCCCGGGCCGTTGTTCCCCCGTCTTGTTGTGTACCTAATAAAGCGTGCTATGCACTACGTTGTCGTCTGTCGTTCTTCCATGCGGCAACCCACTACACAATACTCTTAGTGCCTTTTGTTTCCTTCCACAATTTCCCCACAGTCAGCAGTGGCACCTACTAGTAGAGGTACCATTTCTTTTTCATAGTACAGCCTCTTCTCAATTTCTGAACTTTAACATCTGGATGGTACCTCTACTAGTAGTGAGCTTTCATTTTAAAGGGAGAGTTAATCTACTTAAAGATCAGAAGTAAGAAATCCAGCGTAAATTAACACCAATTTTTTAAATGCTGCCTTCCCAATAACATATCATTTACACTTTTTAAAATAAATTCATTTCCTATATTTGCTTTACTTCTTGTGGTGGGTGCCTGTGGAAAGAGGAGGACCTTATTTCAAATTCTGTCTTGCCTATCCTTCAGGGTTACAGCAGGTGACAAAAGTTTTTAAAAGCACAACACAATAGAGGGATAATAAAATGCCCAGTTAAATATGTTAGCTTGAGCCCTGTGCTGTCTGAAAGAGCAAAGGCAAACTTCTCCTCCAGCCTGCATTATTCCCCTGAAATCCTGCATCCAGAAATCAGGTGATGCCCAGTAACAGTACTGGGGATAAAGTGGATAGCTGCAGTGTTAGCAGAGGTTGGTGAAAATCACTTTCTCTCCTCTTCTGCTAGCAAAAATATCTTTCATCATCGGAAAATATATATATAGGATTCAAGCCTATTCAAAACTTACTGAAGTTGTATCACTTATACCCAGCAGCTAAAACAAATTCTCTAAGAGATCAGATTTTGGTGAACCCACACCCCTGAGAATGCTATGTGCTGTCTGAATTTGTCACACTGTGAAAACAGTAAGGCACTCTTAATTAATGCTAAAGTTGTGATGGAACATGGATGGTTGCCAGTCTCTAAAATATTTTGGCTTACTAAAATGAGTCATCAAGGAGAAAGAGGGAAAGGAATAGGAGATTTTATATAGGTTGGAATGCCAAGTGAAGAAATAACTAATTCATTCTGTCAATCTCATGTGTATCAACCCAGTACCTTGTTTTCCTGTTAGATAAAACAAAGATGACCTAGTAAAATTATGCAAGCCATGTTGCAAATTTAGTCTAAAAGTATTAAGGTGCATTGTGATACAAAGTGATGAAATGCATTATGTGGTGAGAGAGTGCCCCAAGGAGCAGTGCTCTCCCCAATGTTATTTAACATCTATATGTACCCCCTTGCCCAGATTGCCCAGAGGCATGGGCTTGGGTGTCATCAGTATGCAGACGACACCCAGCTCTATCTGTTGTTGGGTGGTCAGTCTGGCTCTACCCCGGAAGATCTGGACCGGGCGTTGCAGGACGTGGCGAGATGGCTTAGGTTGAGTCGGCTGAAATTGAATCCGACGAAGATGGAGGTCCTGTGCCTAAATCGGAGCAGTCCGGGGTTAGGGGCCCCACTTTCAGCCTTCGGTGGGGCGCCGTTGGTGCCAGCGCCAAGGGTCAGGAGTTTGGGAGTGCTCCTGGATCCCTCCCTGACAATGGAGGCCCAGGTAGCAGCCACTGCCAAGGCAGCCTTTTACCATCTTCGGCTGATTAGGCAGTTGGTCCCCTTCCTCGAACGCAATGATCTGGCATCAGTGATCCACGCTATGGTCACCTCGAGGCTAGATTACTGCAATGCTCTCTACATGGGGCTGCCCTTGGGGCAACTCCAGAAGCTGCAGCTGGTGCAGAACCCAGTGGCCAGGCTGTTGATGGGCCTTCCCATCAACAGCACATCCAGCCTGTGCTGAAGTCCTTGCACTGGCTTCCAATAGCGTTCCGGATTCGCTTCAAGGTGCTGGTTTTGACCTTTAAAGCCCTTAATGGTCTGGGGCCTGCCTACCTGAGGGACCGCCTTTCCCCATATGTTCCCCCAAGGGTACTGCGATCAGGAACGCAAAACCATCTGCCCCCCCCCCCGGGCCTAGGGACGCTAGGTTAGCAGTAACTCGGACCAGGGGGTTCTCCCTGGCAGCGCCAACGCTGTGGAACGAGCTCCCTCAGGAGATCAGAGCTCTACGGGACCTCCAGCAGTTCCGTAGAGCAGTTAAAACGGAGCTATTCCGCCAAGCGTTTCAATAAGAACTGACTATGCCGGTGGTGTCGCACTAGCACTTTATCACAGGATGTATTAGCTGGGATTTTATGGTACTGTATTTGTATGTGTAATTGTTGGTTTTAACTGTATGTTGGTTTTAAATGGTTTGTACGCCGCCCTGAGCCGCTTCGGCGAGAGGGCAGGGTAGAAATTTAATAAATAAATAAATAAAATAAGAGTATTTAACACCAAAATTCTCAGACACTGTTTAGGGCACTGGAAGATGGTAAAAAGCTTTATATTGTAATCTCACAAGGGTTTACTGATAAATATCTGGGAAAAAGAATTGTCCCCCAAGCTCTGTTTCTCAGAAGTTGCTTAAATCATGCATACCTTTTTTTTTAAAGTTGCTTAAATCAGAAGATGTCCTCATGTGTGAAATGCCATGGCAAGCAGCACTGTATATTCTAGACTGTTAATAGCTTTGTACCCTTAGAAGTTTCAGTGTCCAAGTAGATGAATGTTTAAGGGCACATATAGGTGATTCATTTTTTACTGATTGAATGAGAAAGAAATCAGCGTAACACAGGAAATGTGATTGCTGTGTTGAATGTAAAGGTGTCCTGGGGGAGGGGTATGTGAAAGAAAAACTTATATGTATCGGCACTATTGGCATGCCCTCCAGAATACCTGTGAAATTGGCTGTGTCTGGGCCTACTGACTTGGATTCCACCTACGTGCCCTCCAGAATCCATTGTAGGAGTTCCTAGCAGTCTCAGCACAAGGAAGGGTGGTTAAACTCACTCTGGGTCCTCACTGTCCCTCACCAAGCTTCTCCACAGCTTTCTGAAGAGAGCTTGGCCTTGAGACTAGACTTCATTTTAAAGGAGGTAAGAAATCTATGTGGGCTTGGGAAGCCCCTGGCAATTCCTGTAGAAGGGTGGGGAACCCTCGGAGCACCCTCCCAGCCAGGGCTACTTTTGGGCAGGAACGCACAGGAACGGAGTTCCGGCTGGCTCCCGAGTTGGCCCCGCCCAGCAGGAACTAATTAGCATAACAGGCCACACCCAACAGCAGAAACTCATTAGGATTGGCTACATTAGGGGTGTGTGGCCTAACATGCAAAGGAGTTCCTGCTCCAAAAAAAGGCCCTGGGTTTTGACAACAAACAAGGTAAACAGAATAAGAAGCAAAAGGTGGATGTGGCTGGATGACCACACTTCTGGTAACATGGGGGGGTGGCCTAATGTGCTAATGAGCTGTGCTGTCAGGGGTGTGGCCTAATAAGCTAATGAGTTTCTGCAGTTGGGTGTGGCTTATTAGGCTAATGAGTTCCTGCTGGGCTTTTTCTACAAAAAGAACCCTGCCCCCAGCAGACATAGCCACTTAAAGGAGCTTTTGCCAAGGCTTCCCCAGCTGGAGTTGCCCGACTGCAGCTTTGACGTCGGGAGCAGACTGACTGCCAGACCAGCTGAGTAGCAAGTTTGCACCTTCTTGCCCCAGTGGCAAGTATAGGAACAGAGCCTTCGACCCTCAATGTAGGTACAGCACCATTTTTTCCCACAACACGCAAGAAGAGTTTGCATTAATCAGGCAAAGTCTCTTGCTAGCTGTTTACTAAGGAAAGCTTAGTATTAATTTGTTCATGTTGGTCCAATTTCATTTGTGCCTATACACTCATTTCAGATGAATATCCTTTCCTTTTGAGTTGTCAGATCTTGCTTGGAGGATCAAGCCATCTGTTTCTTTTCCCTTTTATTCATACTTTTGGGTAATAACCATGTAAAATGTTTCTGCCTTGTTGACTGTGCCTTACAAAGTGCTGCCACTTGATATTGCAGATTCTTCCTGAACACCTGCTGTCAAACACATCAAGTCTTTTCTTGTCAGCTTGCACAATGCTTCAGGTCTTGAGCAAGGCTGACATGACAGAAATGTTGTACAGCCTGATTCTTTAAAATAATTTTATCTCTGTATCTGTCTATCTCGCTTTCTGTAATAATCAGTCCCCAGTGTTCTCTCTTGGTCATTCTTTCCCCATATCCTGTTACATTCTAGAATGGCTGAAAAATTGGACCTGAGGCAGGGTGGGGAGATGAAAGAGCTGGGCCCATGAAAACATGGGCTGGCTCAGTTATACAGTTCCAATAGATTTCTGTGGGACGCCTTTAAATCTTTGTAGATGAGGAGTAAAGCAGGATACAAATGTTTTAAATGAATATCTAGGACAAGATGGGGGGGGAGGCAAAGCCTGTTTAATCAGGGTCCACTGAGGGCAAGAGATTGGCTGAAGCCATCCTTGAGAGTATGTGTCTTTGTTTTCTTCAATAGAAGTAAATGTGTGATATTCATGGCTGTGGAAACAGAAAACCTCCACAACTGGGGGCAGTGTTATAATATGGGGGGAAACTATGGCTGATCTAGTTCACCATGGGAGGAAGCAGTTTCTCTTCTCTCCCCACTTCTCAGACAACTGTGGAGAGAAGGCATTAGGAAGTGGGAGAGGCAGAAGAATGCAGATCATTCTCCCTTAGGGAATGAGAAGATTTCTCACCTCCTCCTTAGAGCTTGGAAGCCAAGGTGATTTATACAACAGGAGGACGATTTCAGATCCGGAAAAGCAGACTTGACCTTACTCTACCTATGGCATGGCCCTAATTATGGACAGAAGGCTAGAACAGGAACTTGCCACCATCATTCGCCTATCTTTCATTGTGGTTGGCAGACCAAGTAGCAGGGTCAGTGCTTCTTCTCTGTTTGAGGTGGGGTGGGCTTAATGGTGATTGAAATAATTCTGTACAATCAGTTTCAAATGCAGAAAAGTTAAATATATTTCACAAGCCCATATTAATATGTGCAAAACATTAAAACAAGAACAAAAGAAATGCCCCACATCAGATTTACCTTCACAAATCTTGCAGGAATAAAGTGAGGGGCACCTTCTAGGAGAAGAAAACAGTAGAAAGTGTTGGCTGACCCTGTTATTATTCTAATTCAACAAGTCTTTTCTTATTGCCTCAATGTAGGCAGAGTTCCATAACTTGTTTATTATGAGCTTTCTGCGAGTAATGCAAACAGTTGTTGGCAGCCATTATCAGGAAAACAGTGTTAACACCTAACATTGTATCATAAAGATGCAGAGATCCAGATCTCAAGGGCCACATTGTGGGCTCTGTTTGCAGAGTGGGGCTACAAGTGCAGAAGTGGCATAGTTGCTTGACAAGCTGCCCTTGAAAACCCAAAGGCTTTTCAGAACAAGCTTGTGACAAAGCACAAGGAACTGCTGCTGGGGTTGGGGGTGGGGAGTATGCATGCTTGTTGATGTTCCTAAAGGGGATATTGAACAGCAGCCAAATTAATTCCAAAGCAGCATCCTGATAGAAATGTGACTTGACTGAACAATGAACTGGCAGTTCTGTCTCCATGCTTGTTGAAACTTCAAGGAAACACTCCAGTGATCCTATGGGTGGCTACACTGTACTTGCTGTGCAGTTTCCTTAGCTGAAAATATTCAGGCTTTTGTTTTAAAAATAACAGGACATCTCTTAGCATGCAAGATGGATTTTTCCACACCAGAGAGCTCACAATGGTCTTTTAAAAGAAACTCTAGGAAGGGTGTTAACTTGATCAATGCTGTGCAGGAAGGAAAGCTTCTTCCTACTATTTTTCAGTGTGACTTTCACTGACATGATCAGGCTGGGAAAAATCTTATTGGCTGCGAGCCCAGGACAGCCGTGCAATATCTCTAGTCAACTGGAACTCCAACTACACTGCCCAAGGGAGAACTCTAACATAAAAAACAATCTAGCTTACGTACTGTGCCTTAAATGCATCCAGATGAAAATGTATTTAAAATTCAGAATTTGCATGCAAGCAGTTTTTTGTTAACAAGATGACAATAGTTATAAGTAAATTTAAAGTTCATATTTCATTTTGTTATATCAATGTGAGTAAGGAGAGCTTTTGGCAACTGGTTCTTTCATTTTGTGCAATTGCCACAGGGAAGGGGGAAGTTCCATGGGCTTCATATGGATGCCTGAAGGAGCATAAGGAGTTGCAGCCTTCACTTTTTAATTAGTGAACACTATATTGTTTGGCTTATTCCTATGATAGTGGTTCTAACAAGTTGTGCCCTTGTATCCAACTAAAGCCCTGTACTTATCCTATTGGTATGGGATCTGCTGCAGGAGCAGATTGGTCACTAAGGGCACGGGGGAGAATCCCAGTGGGCTGATGGTGAGTAGGGGAGCCTGTGCAAACTAGGCAGGAGGCACTGCTTTTATGCCCCACCTTGTGGGAACCAGCAGCCACTGCCCTGCACAAGACAGGTGAGTGAGAACTGCCACCAGGAGGCAGTCGCCTCCACAGCAAGCCTGGTCCTTCTCCCCCCCCCTTTTAATTGCGGGGGTACTGGGGACACACTGGCGGGCTTTTCCAGGGCCGCTTTGCCTCCCAGTCTGCCCCTTTACACCATGTACCATTGAATATCTTGAGAAGCGCCTTCTGTTACAATTAATGAGTCTCTTTTGATGACTTCTTTGACACAGGCTTTGATGCGACCTGGTCGAATTGACAGAATCATATATGTGCCTCTGCCTGATGCTGCCACTCGTAGAGAAATCTTTAAACTTCAGTTCTGCAAAATGCCCATCTCAGATGAGATCGACTTAGATGAACTTGTCCAACAAACAGAAAAATACTCAGGAGCAGAGGTAAATATATTCTTGGAAGAAAAATGTGGAATTCTACCCCCGATGTTATGATTATATACTTGATCAATTAGGCCTGGTGTAGATGTGCAACAGAAGGAGGTGGCAGAATACAGAAATTGTAAGATGGACGTTGCTATTTCATGTTGCAGGGGGGTAATTACAGTTTTGCGAAGCGCCTCTAAATCACTAGCATTCCATGCAAAGGTCTAGATTAGGCCATTTTTCACCAATGTACATTTTATTTGCCGAGAGTTTTTAAAATATAGTCAATATAAATAATTAGTATAACATAAATGAATATGTGTTTAGTTTGTTAACATGAGGTATATGAAAATCATGTGTGCATGTTAGTCTCCTTCTGAGGTGGGCTTGTTTGCTACAATCCCACAACTTCTACAGCAGATCATTGAAGTCAAAGCCACACCACATGTAAAGTAGAATGTCAGTGATCAGTAGGGATGGGCATGAACCGGCTCACGAAGTAAAGTTAGTCACACATTTTGGTTGGTTCGTACTTCACAAAGCAATGTTTGTGGAAGGGTGCCAGGCACAATCATTCTACAAACAGTGCTGTTCGTGGTGGTTTGTGAATGAATACATTTCCAGACAGACTGTCTCCATTCAATTTAATTGTTTACAAACTCCAAGGCAATGGGGGGTGGAATTCTCCAGCCTTGGAAACACCAATAGGAGCCCTCCAAAGCTTAAGAGACACTGCTGGCTGCAAATAACAGAGTTCCCATTCTGCTCTATGGGATCAGAAAGCTATATATACAATCAGCTGAGCTCCACACCCTTTTGTCTGTTGGCTGTTTGCAGTTACACAGAGAGGCAGGGAACTTGTTAAAAGCCAACCAGCAGAGCATATTTATTCCCTCCTGATTGTGAATTATTTTCTGCTGCTGGGGTTTGGGTGTTAGGTGGACTCATGGCTCTGAGCCAACCCCGTCTCTCTGCTCATACCGAGTTTTGAGGACCCACATTTAATATGCTTCTGGTTGTGAGCTCCTCTCCCCTGCTGGGGTTTGGGTGTTAGGTGGACTCAGGGCTCATGGCCATGCAAGAGAGATTGGGCCAGATGACAGTCTTGCATGACCAGTACTCCATGGAATCAACGTTGGCAGTTTTAGGGGTCTTGGAGAGGTACTCCCTCACCATCACCTTTGCCAACAACCTCCACCTTTGCAAGCCTGGCATCCCTGCGGCTGCTGACCTCCTGGTTCACTACTGCAACCAGTTGTGGGGCTTCTCTCTGGCTGTTTTAAATAAATGTCTGTTTGGCTCTCTCTGGCTGTTTTAAATAAAAATGTTTTAAATAAATGTTTTAGGATTGGGATCCAAAGGTCCATGTGAATGTCTAAGTATAATGTTCTGAGTATATGCTTGGGCTTCCCAGTTTTGACTTCAGCTGTATACTTAGGGCCAAAGTACACAATAGGTGTGACACGAGTTGGGTTCTGGGTGCCCAGCTGGACTTGTTGTCACACATTTGGTCAGGAGAAACTTCAAATCATTCCATTGCTTGATTTGGCTCCCGTGTGCTGTGAGGCTTGAGCATGGGTGGCCAAATTGCGGCTCGGGAGCCACATGTGGCTCTTTCACACATATTGTGTGGCTCCTGATAGGATAGCTGAAAAATGAAGGGCCCAATCGGTCTTCCCTTCCCCTGCCAGTGTTCCCTTCCTTGGGTAGGCTTGAGGTTAGGTGTGAGCAGAGAAAGGAAGCAAGTTTCATTTTAAATGCATTCTCAAAGCCCCCCTTCTCCAAGCCAAGCCAACCAGCATGGGGGCGGTGGGGGGGGGCTTGGAGGACACATGTAAAGTTGCAGTTGTTTCTTTCCACCTCTCCCTCCCTCCGTCCCTCATCTATTTGCTTTCTTTGTTTCTTTCTCTCTTTCTCTTTCTCCCTTTCTTTCTCTTTCCTTCCTTCTTCCCCTCCCTCCCCATCTATTTGCTTTCTTTGTTTCTTTCTCTCACCTTCTTTCTCTTTTCTTCCCTCCCCCTCCCCATCTATTTGCTTTCTTTGTTTTCTCTCTCATTTTATCTCTTTCCCCTTCTTCCCTCCCTCCCCATCTATTTGCTTTCTTTCCACCTTTCTTTCTTTTTCTCACTTCTTTCCTTCCTTCCTTTCGATCTCTCTCTCTCTTCCTTCCCCCTCCCTCCCTCCATCTATTTGCTTTCTTGAGTTCTCTTTCTCTGTTTCTTTCCACCTCTCTCTGTCTCCCTCTCTTAGATAAATAAATATCATTCACAAACAAAAATAATTGCATTAATAAATATCATTATCAATATCTGCTTTTACCCCTTTTGTTTTTATTTTTGGCAGTCCCATTTAAAGTTAATAAAAAGCAAATTTGCATATTTTTCAGTAAAAACGTGTGTGTGATATGTGTTCATGTCTTGTGGCTCTTAAACATCTGACGTTTATTCTATGTGGCTCTTATATTAAGCAAGTTTGGCCACCCCTGGGCTTGAGGCTTTCCTCTTGTGTTGTTTTCATCAGTGGAAATGGCTGTAGGAGGGAAGCTGGAAGCCCCTCCTGTGCCTTTGCAGTGCTCCTGAGCTAAAAGGAGCATTGGAATACTTTGAAGGTGAGTTCCCCCTGATCATACATGTGACTACAAGTAAGGTCGGTTACCCATGACCCAACCTATGTCACATGTACTGTGTGTTTTGGCCCTTAGTACATCAGGAGTCACTGAACGGCCTCCTAACACTCTAGTTGATGGGGAAGGGGCCTTCAGAAGCCCTTGTATCTAGGCTTGAGCCCTGATTTCTAAGGGTGCTTTTTATTTAAAAGCTGATTTGGGTGATTTATATCTTTTCCTCAAATATAAGGAAAATTAATCTGTTTAGGTCTGGATCCTTTTAAACTTGGATGGAAAGGTTGGGGTCAGATTATGAGATTTCTGCACAAGGAAATTATTATTGTAAACATTCCTGAAAACCAGGGGGGCACATTACCCATCCTTGCCATCTGTTCCCTCTAGTTCAGAAGCATTTTCATCTTTAAATCCAGATGGCAAAAATAAATGTAAGGCCTCTGATGAGCAGGTTAAGTAACGTGTGAAATAGTCTGACTCTGGATCTGGGGAGAGTAATAAAAATGAGACATCCTTCTTTCCTGCATATTACTGGATATCTCTTTGAGGTGCATATTTTATGGGAAATTAGGCCGTGAGAGTCTCTGAACTTTATGTTAGGCAGTTTATGGTGCAAGAGCCGAGGCTGGCATCGTGTTATATGGTATATCGTATAACCATGCTTACCAAGAAAAATTAAGTGTGAGAAGAAACCATAAAACTATCATTTATACCTAGAGGACTTGATATACATTGCAGCTTTCCTGCTGGCAGTACCTCAGAAGGGGCAGAGCATGTGAAACAGGAGGAGGACAAACTTCCACACGTGTGCATCTTAAGCATCTTCACTTAAAATCAGACACAACTGCAACTTTTGTTGTACAGAAAGAAGGATCATCAAGTAAGATTCTTGTTAGCAATCCATCCTAGGAAAGAATCCTATGACATGGTTGCCCTCATGCTTCTCTCTGGCCACTGCCAAGGCATTCCTCCACTATGGTGCTCAGTTTGTGTTCTGCGTGTGCAAGATCAGTGTTTTTTCAAGGAGCCTTATTCATGCAAAAGTACTAGTGGCAGAAGAAATGAGAACCGCAGCAGAGGAAAGTGTCATCAGTGCCTGGATAGAAGTGCGAATGATCCCCTCCCCAGGGGATCAGCCATATGAGGAAAGGCTGAACTTTTCAGTTAGAAAAGAGACAACCCGGGGGGGGGGGGGATGAAAAAGGTTTATAAAATTATGCATGGGGTGGAGAGAGTTGACAAGGATAAATTTTTCTCCCTCTCCCAAAATACTAGAACTTGAGGGCATCCAATGAAGCTGATGGGCAGTAGATTCAGGACAGACAAAAGGAAATACTACTTTACACAAAGAGTGATTAAAATGTGGAATTCACTGCCAAATTATGTAGTGATGACCATAGGAACAGACAGCTTTAAAAAGGGATTAAATAGATTCATGGAGGATAAGTCTATCAGTGGCCGCTATCCGTCGTGACCGAGGGGAACCTGTACATCTGAATCCCAGTGCCAGGTGGCAACATCAGGGAAAGGTCTCAGTTTCTGTGGCCTGTTGTTGGCCCCCCAGAGGAGTTGGTTGGCCACTGTGTGTGACAGGATGCTGAACTAGATGGACCACTGGTCTGATCCAGCAAGACTCTTCTTATGTTCAGTTGTGAAATCATCCTGTAGCTCTGTGAGCAAAACTCAGGTGGATGATGCTGAAAACACTTTGCCTGTTGAGATCAATGGGACTTGCTTTTTAGAAAACCAATTATGGACCGGGTTTGAGTCCCTATGCCTCCACATGCAGCTGCTGGATGACCTTGGGCAAGCCATAGTTCTATCAGAGCTGTTCTCTCAAAGACAGTTCTGGAAAGAGTTCTCTCAGCCCCACCTACCTCACAGGGTCTGAGACTCCAAGTGAAGGGCGGGGTATAAATCCAATCTCTTCTCTCTTCTTCTACTGTGTAATATTGCTACTGTCTCAATGTTCAGCAGTATTACTAGCTAAAGGTATTCTTAATATAAAACCTTTTCCTGCCTTCAATGACTATAAAATAGCCTGAATAATTGGAAATACTATAGCACAAAAGCAAGGTCTAGTCCAGTGAACAGATTGTACTCTGGGCACACATACAATATATAGTGAACTGAATTAGGCTTTTGGGGCTCACTTTCCTTTTTGTGTTATATGTGTGTATGCTAGCTATTGGTGACCCTTTTGTTAATTGGTTACTCCAACCCCCCCCCCTCACACACACACACCATTCAGCCATTCTGCAGGTCAAAAATGACTGCAGTTCCATTGGAGTTGATTCTGTCTCTATTTATCCCTCACTTTACAAATGTAAGGGGAAAACAGACCTGTTTGTGTCTCCTTAATTATATGGGCACTGATGAGGAAGGCAGATGTTAGAAACCTGAAAGAAAGGCCTGTTTTAGTGAAGGGAAAAACATTTGTCCCTTCTCCCAGGTCCTGGGAGCAACATGAGCATTCAGTTGAATTCTGTGGGGAAAGGTAAGTAATTCGCAATTGGGGGAGGAGCCATTATTAGGGCGGCAAATTCATATTCCAGTCAGTGCCCTGGATTTCTCCATTAAGATCTGGGATCTGCTGACAGGACATCAAATGGGGATTCACTTGCCCACACCAGAACCTGATGGCAACAGGGTGTGTGCATGCATGTCTGAAGGAATGTTGAATGAGTATAAATAAGGTATTGCAAAGAAAATAAAATACATCAGGGAATTTTCACAAGTCTTCACTTGCTGCTCACTAATTTTATATCCCCTTCATCATCTTCCCCCCTCCATCTGTTCACATAAAGTTGTCAAAAACTCTTCAGTGTAGAAGGTAAGAGAAGGAAGTGTGTCGCCAGCACTGTGGGGAATGGTGTCACTTAGCACAGCCTACAAAAGAAAGACCAAAAGTAGCAATTTATCATCCAGCTGTGCTCCCCCCCCCCCATTTCTTCTCCTGGTCATCCTTCTGGCCATCCTTCTTTATTGTCCTTTATTTGGCAGTGGTTTCTGGTAATGGAAAAACATGTTGCTGTTTATAAGCATTTGGGAATTTCATTCTGGAAGGAAGTAGTGACTCTCTTTGGAGAGCTGATATTGTTTTGTTTACTGGGGGGGAGTTAATTCACTTGTTAGTTTTAAGATTTTTTGTAGCAGATTACAGTGGTCAGTTTTGAGGGTTTTCCATGCTCTTAGGATGCAGTTTTACATAGCAAAGTAGGCTATTCACAAAAATTATCATAATCAGAATGTTTGTTGTACAAATAAAGAAAAGCTTAGTGCTTTCTGTCCAAAGCTTTCCTTTTTCCCTACTGAATTAATTAGTTGCCATTTTACCCATTTTAATCCTCATACAACTGTTTCTAATCCTAAATGCCTATTTTCATTTACTAATCTCCTCTGAAACATATTTTAAAAGAGCAGTTGTGTACCTTCTTAGGCTCTGTATTCTCTAAGCTAAGTAGTTCAAACTACCAGACTGGTTGTCTGTGTCCCTCCCAGCCTGTGACATGAGGCAGGTAGCAACCAGAGATGGGGCCTTTTCAGTGGTGGCTTCTCATCTTTGGGATGCCTTTTCCCTTCAGCCTTCCATATACCAGTTTACTGTTTTTTAGGAGTTGGGCCAAAACATTTATCTTTACTGAGGCTTTTAACTGAAGGATTATCCATTTGTTTTAGTCATTTTTATGGTCTAGTTCTAGTTTGAATATTGTTCTACAATCCCTACAGAGATCTTTGCTTGTTTTATAGCTGGTTTTAATACTGATAATTTTAAGTACTCTTGTTGTTATGACTGTGTTGTTGTATTGTTTTTACCTTGTGACCTGCCTCAGAGTATGAGGGAACTGGTGCATATTTTCTAAACAAATAGTGCACTTCAGTGCCTGCAGAGAGCTAAACGCACATAGCCTCAACCCATTAAATCAATATCTCCCTCAATTCTGAAAAATATTGGTTGTACAGACTATTAGGCTCACTCACACTCATTTATTAAGAGGGAACAGTAAGAATGTTGGCAGGGCAGGGAAGCAATGTGGAGTTGCCATATGGTCCAGCTGCCCAGGTTATAGCTGGATTTCAGGCATGCTGTCTGGTAGCCATTTGAACTGTTAGCTGTGTAACTCACCTTTTGAGCTTTCATTAAAAATGCAAGTCTCGACTGCTTGCATGTCCAAAGATAAAACTAAAATATTTAACAAAAAAAAACACCATTTACATTCTTCTAGCAAATGAGAACAGTGGCAGTTATAATTTCCCCCCTTTATTAATATATCTGTGGCTTGAACTAAAGAATTATCCAAAGTGGTCAATGATAATATAAAATAAAATACCTCTGATTTAATTCTTGCAGTACATGTGGAAAACAAGCCCTGCAAAGAAAGATTGGAGGGTGGAGCCCAGGTTTGCTTTCCTTGGAAACAAAATTTCAATTAAAATTAGGAGAAATTTCTCAATGGTAAGAGTAGCTGGACAGTGGGTCCAACAACCTCCCGCTAGTTTCTGATTCAGGAGGTCTTCAGCCAGAGACTGGAAATCCATTTGCACAGAGCTGGGGATGGCTCTGACCCGAAAATAAAAGCAAGGAAAATATATAACAAAACACACACACAAATAAATGAATAACAGGGCCAAATTCACCCACATGAGCAGCAAACTACCATCAACAACTTTGCTTTTTGCCAACCACAAGCTCCCTTGAGCAAAAAAGTCCTTTGTGTAGTGTTGGAATACCAACAGCAAAGGGACAGCATTGAACTTCCTGGGGGGGGGGTAATTTTGATGCTGGTGATCCCGTGAACAACCCCCCTGCATCAGAAAACGGGAACATGCACAAAGGCCCTTGAGGAAGATTTTTAAAAATGGGTCCTATGGGAGAACACAGCTCTTGAGGTCTCCTCAACCAAGACTGGTTTGGACTTTAAAGATAAACTGAACCCGAAAACCAACCATCAACTAGTGAAGATGTTCCATACCAAGCATTATATGTTCCCTGTCACCCACTCCAATTAGTAATCTGACCACTGCAGTTAGAATCAGTTGTAGCTTTTGAACGTTTTTCACAGCAAGTCTCACGTATTTGCAACTTACTGTAACAATTTTCTGCTCAAGGCTATCGCTATATGAGTAGTACTAGATAGATAGAACTTACTGTAACATAGTTTAGATTTCATCCCTGACCTGGATGGCCCAGGCTAGCCTGCTGTCGTCAGATATTGCAAGCTAACCAGGGTCAGCCCTGTTTAGTATTTGGATGAAAGATTGCCAAAGAGGCAGTCTACCTTTGATTCCCTCTTGCCTTGAAAACCCCAACAGTTCACCATAAATTGACTGGAACTTGAAGGCATTTTCCACCATCAATATAGATGTCATAGGGTGTGAATCACTACATTTAGCCTTTTCAATCAGGAAGTCTCCAAGGAATTACATTTTATTGGCACACCAGTTCAGGCTGGTAAAAGGTACTCTTGGCTACCACCTGGGTGTCTGTGAGTACCCCCAAATCCAAGCTGTGAACCTGTGTTTTAAAGGGGAGTACATCCCATACCTATTGATTTCCACCTTCTGGATTAGACATATTCCCAACCATCTGTACTTTAAATTTTCTCTGGTCTGGCTGAAATTTTGTGGGGAGGGTCCCTTGAGTTGGAGATCCAGCCTCTGGGAACTTCCTCCAAATATGTTAGAAGGAGGGGGAGCTGGAGCTGGAGCTGGAAATATTTCCCTTTGGAATTAATGAAATAAAGAGCACAGTAAAGTATTAAAACACATGTGATGAAAGAAAGAAAAAATAAAATAGAATAAAACATCTTTGTTCATCCTTCTCTCATCTTTTTCCTTCTTTTTTCTTTCTCTTCATCCTCACTATTTCTTCTTTCTTTTTGGGTTGCTGTTTTGTTGGTGTTTATATAGGAAGATTTACATACAAGTAACAGCAACACATGTTTGTAGGTTTTAAACAAAAATGAAGCATGTTGTGCTCTGCTGGTTTTCTTTCTAGATTATTTCAAGAAATGAAAAATGTGAAAAGGGTTTTCTCTTACTTTTTCATATTTTCCTTTTATGGTATGAATCGAAGGCTGGCGAAAGTGTCTGTGACCAGCTTAATTCAAGGTCAATGAACTGAAGGCTCCATTGTTTCACCTTTCTTTTTGTAGCTTAGGGACATCAAAATTTCCTTGTACCACTTCCTTGAAAACTTATATATTTTACATGGATACTGACATCAAGGTACTACTGAGCTGTGCATTTTTACTTTTGTTGGCAATGGATGCATTTAAATTATAACTACCTGAAGGCTAATTTAGATAGGATGTTTACATCAAGCTAACAACTCTAGTCAGGAACACATTGTGCTGCCCTACCTATATTTTTGATACTTTGCCAGGTATTTGAAATTGCTGTCAGCTTCCATGAAACTCAATAACAAATATAGAAGTTAAAATGTGGAGCCCAAGAACTGAGGGCTACCGGCTCAGCTATGGTTGCATGTTGAATTAGTTTTGAATTCTTGCTGAGAAAGGCAGTGCATTTCTAATCAGATAGCTTTCTGTTTGCACTTCACTATGCATCTACTGGTGTTTGTGAAAGTAGCATAGGATGTTTGGCATCCAGAGTCATCCATGGAAACATTGTTTCTGTTGTGCAGGTTCCAAATCTATTAGTCCTTGCAGCTGAGAAAATCAGCAGTTCAGTCATCCGTTTCTGAGAATCTCATGTGTTCTGCCAAATGTCAACGTAGCAATCTTTAGAAAGGACCACAGAGTTGGGATATAATGCTTGCCAAATGATGATTTCCCCCACCCCCGTAAAAATGAATATGCAGCTTGTTCAAAAATAGTGTCTATAGGACTTCAGCTTTTCTTCATAGTTTGACCTCATAAATATAATCAGCAGCGTTTTAAAATGGTTACTTTGAAACTGTCTGCTTGGATTGTCTACGTCTTATTGTGCTGGATTTGCTAACACTTTAATCAAAATGCAATAAAAAATTTTCAATCAAAATAAATTTTAAAAGATGATTAACGTACTGGTTAGAAGTGACTATAAATTTTAAAAGATGATTAACGTACTGGTTAGAAGTGACTTTGTCATAGCCCACCTTTGTTTTCAATGTGGAGGATGTTTGCTGTATAAATTGGCTCTAAAACAGAACATCTGATCCAAATGGAATGAAAAGTTAAATAAATAAGCAAATAAAATCCAGCTAGGTCTATTGAAATGAAGGCACCTCCCAATTTTCCTCAAAAACATGTTAAGCTGGAAATCACTCAGAAGAAAACTACAAGGATGATAAAGGATCTGGAAAGAAACGGGGAGGTATTAAGAGGGATATGTTTATACTTATAATATTTTTAAAGGTGTGTTAGCAAAAAGCTAGCCTCCATTGTCCAGTTTATTGAGAAACAAGGTAAATCTGAGTTAAACATTAGCAAAATAATTTGGCATTGGTATAGGGTTGCCATTCCCTCGGTCAAGAGGGCTGTCCCCCCCAATTTTGGAAGCTCCAATTTGCCCACGGCCAGCCCCCTTCTGCGTCAGTAATATGATGACCTCAGCTGGTAGTGAAGTGATTGCATTGCCAACATTGGGGGTCATACTCCAGTTTTTGGACAAACTCTATGGTTTTGAGGGCAAAAAACTAGAGTTTTGCCCCAAAAGTAGGGCATCACCCCCCCCCCCGATGGAAGCAACATGATGATGTCATTTCCGGGCAGAAGATCCCGACAAGGACCTGGGAGCCACCTGCCAGAACAGAGGTAGGACCTGGCAACCCTACATTGGCGGCAAGCAGAAGATCATGGCACCTCATTCCTTGAAGATTTTTCAAAACAACTTTTGTATGTATGTCAGGGCTGCTTCAGTTAGATGATCTCTATTTTTTACTTTGGGGTTAGACTAGGCCAGGGGTCCCCAACTTTTTTGAGGCTGCAGGCACTTTTGCAATTCTGACACTGTGGTGGGCGCAGCAACAAAATGGCTGCCACAAGAGGTGGAGCCAACCACAAAATGACTGGTGCAGCTTAAGTTCAGTCACACAGTAAAGATCCTTGTGCTGTGGTGGCAACTGCTGGCAAAGCAACATTTAAAAAAATCTTCACAGCTAGTGAAATCTCCAGTAGCCAATTAGAAGTCTTGCTAGGCAAAAGCCCTGCCTGTCCCTGCCCACTTTTGAAAAACACTTGGTGGGTACCAGAGAAGGTGTCAGTGGGTGCCATGGCACCCACAGGCACTATGCTGGGGACCCCTGGACTACTCTAGATGACCCAACTAATCAGAGTACCTTAGGGTTGCTAGCTCTGGGTTCAGAAATTCCTGGAGAGCTGGAGGTGGAGTCTGGGGAGGGCAGGGACCTTAGAAGGGCATAATGCCACAGAGTCCACCCTTCAAAGTAGCCGTTTTATCCAGGGGATATTAATCTGTGTCTTCTAGAAATCAATTGTAACTTGGGAAGTTCTCCAGCATCTCCTGGAGGTTGGCAACCCTCTAGTACCTCCTAGCTGTAGAATTCTGTTATGCTATTAGGACAGCAAGCTTTGCAGAGTATATACTTGACCATGGGGGCATTAAAAAGTGTCCAACATTAGATTTAATGCCTGTGACTAAAAGCTCATATAGCCAAAAATATTATATCTAAAAGCTGCTCAGGTTTGAACTTCAGTCAGTCTGAAATTCCGTAATTGTATGCTACAATTGCTTTTGGTTAATCTTGGGGGATCATAAACAGACTGTAGGAAAGAAGTAGACCCAGGCTGTTCAATGCCTAAAGAGTAATTTCTTCAGTAGTGCACCTATAAGGAAGACAGAGCAGATGCTAGAAGGGTGGTATATTGTGTTCTTTGCCTTTCATATTTCTGCCACGCACACTCTGCTGCTAATAAAAAGTTCCTCAAGGACATCCTCATTAGATGCCTAGTTTACAAATAATAAAGGTAACTAAAAACTAGAATTTCAGATGGGTTCAGGGCCCAAGCAGGCAGGCAGAGAGCGAGCGAGCGCACAGTACACATTACTGGGACCCGGTGATCCAGGAGTCTAGCAAGCTCAGGCTACAGCTCTATTACCATGGGGGGGGGGGTTGAGGCTACATTGTAGATCACATTTGAGGATATTTATGGAAACTTGTTCCCTTCCTTTCTTCCTTTACTTCATTTATGGCCCACCTCCACTGGGGATCCAAAGCAGCTTACATAGTTCTCTTATCCTCCATTTATGCTCACAACAACCCTGTGAGGGGGTTAGGCTGTGTCTGTGACTGGCCCAAGGTGACCAGTGAGCTTCCATGGTTAGAGCAGGGATTCAGACTTGGACCTCTGAGATCCTAGTCTTACACTCTAACCACTACACTACACTGGTGTAGATCATGCTTGTGGATATTTATGGAAACTTGTTTCCCTGTGTCTGTGACATATAGGACTGGATCTAGTCGTGAGTGAGAGGAAAGGAAAATATGATTAGTGTGGCTTGCACAAGCAGTAGTACAACAGCTGCAGCTACACATAGAAGTTCTGTAAAAACATTTCCCCAAAAATTGCAATGTGCGTATGGAGCAATGGACCGTACCACAGATGATTCATATGGCTTCATTTAATTTGCTTTGGAAATTGGATCAGAAGAAACGCCTGGTGCTGTATTTTGCACATATAGAAAAGATAATGGGGATAGAATGTCTTTCACTTAGCTGACTCAGCCTAGGTCCAGAATAGAGTATGCTTCTCAGTTAAACTAGGATTTGTTGTTTGGATGTAGAGAGATGGATGCATCTCTCTGTGAGATGCTGTCTCAAGAACTATGTCCTAAAATACTTGGTACAGGCAGGAAGGGGGAATGGATGGTGGGAGAAAGCACCAGAATGATCAAGGGCATTATCTATCTATCTATCTATCTATCTATCTATCTATCTATCTATCTATCTATCTATCTATCTATCTATCTATCTATCTATCTCTCACTTGCTGTCCCCCAATGGGAATGGGGGACAATGCTTGCCCATAACAGTTAAATCTCTCACAGTACAAAGCATGCTATGTGTTTATAAAATCTCATTTTAGATTTTCGATAAGATCTAGACTTATATGGACTCCCTTTCCTAACATGAGGGAGAGACGGTATTGTAGCATTTGTGCCACATTGCCACCATTGATCATACTTGCTGCTATGGCAGGTGACATAATTGCTGGTGGAGGTAAGCCAATGAAATAAAGGATGCAAGATAAATATATAAGTGCATAACACAGATGAATAAAGCTACTGAACACAGTATTATTTAGGATACAAGTCCCACATTTTATTAATTTATTTATGTTATCTATAGCCCACCTTTTTCACTTGGACTCAAGAAGGATTGAGTCAGTACAGTCTACAAGATGGGACATTCAGGCTGCAATCCTGAGAACAGTTTCTGACAAGTAAGCCCCACTGAATAAAATTGGACTCACTTCTGGGTACTTAGAATTGCTCCCTCAATGAACAGTGCAATAGAAATTACGGTTGTACAACCAACCAAAAGTCTCAAAACAGAACTGAAGCAAAGCATAGGTATTAATATGACACATTAAATGATGCACAAACTACATAGTAGGATCCTAGTTTCAGCAAACTGTATGCAGTGTTATATGGTACAACTTTCATGACTCTCTTATAGCGACAAGTTAAAGCATATCCATAAAATAGATACTATATATTATATACAACAAACAGCAGTAACTAAAATAGAAATCAAGGATGTCTTAAAAGGCCCTTCTAAATAGCTGAGCCTTACAGAGCTTACAAAAACTCAGCTATCGTGATTTTGTCACTATTACATGGTTTTAGGCACCTAGGTTTCTAGTTTAGGCTATTGACTGACAGTCCACAATTAATTTGCAACAAAACATATATCTTTACCTTGGCTTTTCCAATAATATGCCTGAGACTTCAGCTCCAAGAGAGAGACATATGTCAAAACAGAACAGGTGTGCATGCGTCATGCTTCAAATATTTTGATAACCTGAGGCATTCAGAGCCTTACCACCACATTCTCCTGCTCATCTCTGACTGAAGATGGAACATAACATTTATCAGAAGCCTAGGCATTTTGAAAAGATCATCATTCACATAGTGGTTTCTGGTGAACAAAGCTACCTTATGAGTGTCACAAAGATAAACTGGAGCCATTTCCTACCCAGTTAGTATCTGTGTAGAACAGGTTGTTCCCTGCATGTCAGAACAACCCTGATAAACATTTGGCAGCAGAAATAAATATACACATGCTAATATTAGCTGTGATAACAGACAAGCTTGCATTCTGAGTTTGATAACAGTCATTCATCCATTTTGTCACTGTTCTTCTTCCTCCTCCTGTTCTGCTGTACAGTGTAGAACATGAGGTTGATATATACTAGTTCTCAACTCAAAGAAAATAAAGAAGTGAAGCAGGTGGCCATACACATACACAAATAGTTGTCTCTTTAATATTCTGCTGACTAAAGTAGTTTTATCACGGATCTTATGGCAGAAACTGCCAATCCTACAATCACATTAAGGTAAAGAACCTGGGTTTAACTAGGTCAATCTTATTTACTTTGATAAAGACCAAATCAGATTAAATATAAAGTGTTAAATGTGAACAGCTTCAGACATAAGACTGCAGATGATTTAGTAATCTGCAAAAATCTGAATTCTTAGTTTCAGACCCTAGCTGGAGAATTTTTGGGGGAGCATGGAGGGGGCACTGCTGATGTCACAAAAATAATTTTAAAAAGACAACTTCCATGTAATGATTCCAATCCAGCCTGGAGCATCTACAGGTCCTGCTGGCTGCTGTTGGAAAGGTGGGAGGGGCAGCTCCTTTCCTCACCAAAGTGCAAAGGCTCCCTTGGGTCCCATGGCCGGCCCGCCAACCTGCCTCCTCTAGGAGCATCCAGAATGACAGGAATCATATGGAGTGGCGAAAAGGTGGGGGAAGCCACAGGACCTTGGTTAAAGGTTATTTGAACCAGGAAAGCTTCAGGGTTGCCCTGAACACAAGAGGAGGTGGGAGTGCTTGAATATGACAAGAAGCTGCATTTATGCCCATCACAGGCAGACAGGTGATGATGTTTGAATACAAATTTTGCCACCACTTAAACTGTGTTTTGAGCATGCTATCAGAATCACCAAGCTACTTACAATTTTACTTCATGTATTTTAATATACCCAGAAGGTGCTCAGTGCTTCCACTTCAAGCGTGTCCTATTTAAGGAAAGGTGGCAAGAAAGTCCACACATTGCTCAATGTGTGGGAAGACTATTGGCTTTGCGTTCAGGGCTTATGAAATGTGCTGTGTTTGCAATCTATCACTTTCAAGGTGTGTGAGAACTACTGATTAGTATCAGGGCGTTATGACATTTCCTGCATTACATTCCGTTGCTTTCCTGATAACACCCGGTATTGCTTACCTGTTTGATAATTGGAATCTGGTGTGCTGTTTTGAAAGGATTATCAACAGGATTCCTGTTGGCAGAGTTTAAATATGCATAGGAAGTGGAGCACTGACTGTTTAGAAAAAAAAAAGTAGGTTTATTAAAGAAGAAAAAACTGTTACAGAACATAGAAGAGAGAGAACCTTAACTGCCTAATCTAACTGCTGAAGGAGGAAGAAAGAGCAACAGGAAACTACAGGAGCAGGAAGTCTCTAGAAGAGAATTCTGACATCCAGTCCTAAGCACATTTAGAAATAATATCTAATGAAATAATGGGATTTAACCCAATTGTTAGGGTTTAGGTATTAGGTTATCTCTTAAAATGGGGCTTATTTATTGGGAGCACAGGCACAGCATCACAAATGTGGTGTGTTGACAATACAGGCAGCATCTTACACAAATCTTCAGGCTCATGGTGCTAGTATCATAATCCAAAGGAAATTTGGTTTATACATGTTTCTAAACCAACATTGAATTTCTTATGCCATTACATTGTGGTTGGGGGGTGGAGTTGCCATCAATTCTCAGCCAATTTATGAGGACGCTGTAGGGTTTTCATGGCAAGAGATGTTCAGAGGTGGTTTGCCATTGCCTGCCTCACTGTAGCAACCCTGGTATTGCTTGGTGGTCTCCCATCCAAGCACTAACGGGAGCCAATCCTGCGTAATTTCTGAGATCTAGATTAGATTGGATTAGCCTGAGCTATCCAGGTCAAGGCATTTCATTGTTAGCTCCTAACCAGTGTTCCCTCTAAACTGAGTTAGTGTGAGCTAGCTCACAGTTTTTTAGCCTCTGGCTCACACATTTTTGTCTTAGCTCAGGAAGGATGGCTCCAGAGCAGACTAATGTATGCAGCAGCCAAATTGCTCGCTCACAACATTAATGCCAGTAGCTCACAAAGTAGAATTTTTGCTCACAAGACTCCACAGCTTAGAGGGAACATTGCTAGCTGTCTGTATCTTCAGCCAGTGCATTACTTTATTATATTGTGACTAATTTTGCCTAATAAATATACTTGATGTGTGATCCAGCCAAATTTGGACACTTCTCAATCTTGTTGACCCGAATAGACGAGTTAAATATATGCTTAATCTCTTCCATTGAGACCTGTGATATGTACCTGCGGGACTGCCTTCTCTGCTATGTCCCTGGGAGAGCCTCTTGCTTGGCTGATGAACTTGCTGGTGATCCCTGGCCCCAGGAATGTCCAGCTGTCCTCGGTCAGGCCCAGGGCTTTTTCAGTCCTGGCCCCAACCTGGTGGAACTCTCTGCTGAAAGACACCAGGGCCCTACGGGATCCGGTGCAATTCTGCAGGGCCTGTAAGGCAGAGATGTTCTGACAGGCTTTTGGCTGAGGGCAGCAACGATTGGTTGTACTGGCTCAGGCACCCTTTCCCCCTCCCCCCTATATTTACTATATCTGTCTGTCTGTATATAATGTTTAAGTTTTCCTCCTCTCCCCCCCCCCCCC
>NW_015165270.1:187031-214067 GCF_001447785.1 Gekko japonicus | reverse complement strand
TGTTTAATTTTCCCCCCCCCCCCCCCCCCCCCACTAAATGGCCGGGCAGTCCAGAATAGGAACAGAAAATTATAAATGGCCATCTGAGATCTTTTATTCTGGTTTTATCTCTTATCAACTGTATACGAATATTTTTTAAAAATTTGTTTTTGTTTTTATGGCATTTTTGCCTTCTGTACATCGCCCAGAGCCCAGCATAGGCTGGGATAGGGCAATTAATAAATCAAGTAAATAATAAATAAATAAATAAATAAATAATTTTAAAGTGCTTAACTTCAGTTACATTTTGCCCATATCCTTTATTAGACCAGCATAAGTTGGTGAACATTTCAAACAACTTCAGGCTTCATGGAATTCTCTCTGGGATTTTGTCAAAAGGGCGGAATGGGCAAAAACAGTGATTGCTCAGGTAACAGAAATATTGGGATCAGGAGAGCAGGTGGTGGTATTCTTTGTGCAACAGTTCTCTGCTGGATACCTGTTCCTCTGAGGCACCCATCTGAGCCCCAAAGGAGGAAATAATATTTGTAGTGGGGAAATAACACAAAAGGGGGGGGAAGCTAAGCATCCCCTCCTGCTGCCCTCTGCGGATTTTTCTCTCGCAGATACTACAGCTGCCATTAGAGTGAAACGTGAGTTTAACTTCATTCTTTGGCTTAACTCCTTTCTCTACAACCTGACAAAAGGATACTGTTGAGTAACAGTTTGTAGGTCAATTGTTTTTTCACAAGACACTTATTTTCAATTCAATGCAGATGCAAATGCACATCTACATTAGTATGTGTTGAAGTGTTCATGTGCACTGGTTTTCTTTGACGTGTCAAAGGTTTTAATGACCATCATTATGCTTGTGTTGTTTGAAATGCCACACCTCTCATCAGTGATGTGCAAGAAGTGTTAGCAGGGACAGGGCAGATTATTTCTCCCAGAGTATCCTCTCATGCATTTCTTCAGAAGTCACAAGCAATATTTTCCCCCCCTTCTCCTGTCCAGAAAAAAAAGGGAATATACTTCTCCCTTAGGCTTTGTCCTTCCAAGGACTATTGATATGAGTTGTCCACTACACAGCTCCTTGCTTCAGTGCCAAAATGTAACAACCCATAGAGAGCCAGTTTAGTGTAGTGGTTAGGAACGCAGACGCTAATCTGGGAGAACCGCATTTGATTCCCTACTCCTCCACATGCAGCTGCTGGTGTGATCTTGGGTCTGTCACAAGTTCTCATGAGCAGCTCTTGAATGAGCTCTCCCAGCCCCACTTACCTCACACTGTGTCTGTTGTGGAGAAGGGAAAGGAAATTGTAAGCTGCTCTGAGACTCCTTTGGGTAGTGAAGGGCAGGGTAAACTAGGATAATTTGCACAGCAGTTACCCTTGTAGTTGTTGGTAGTACCACTGCACACATTGCGCTTCTGACTCATTGCACATTCTTACATGACCCAACAAGCACTGAACTACTTACTGTTCCAACAGTAACACATGTGAACTTGGATTTCTGTGCACGTGGCAGTGGAATTCCATAGTTATTAATACTTGGAGAAACTTTTTAAAAACCTAGTGCCGTAAATACACATACCTCCCTACCTCAGGAATAAACTGATTTTTAAAATGCAGTCTTACTGCAGGATGTATATCTATTTTTTATGATAGAGATTCCGATCTTCCTTAGCGTTACCAGGCAAACAAACAGCGAGTTTCCTCTTTAAAGTGTGTGCTACCACAGAATGGCCCTGCTTGCAATCAAGAGCATGTGCAAGTATTTTGCAAAGCAGAAAGTGGCTGGGGAAAGTAAACCATTGTCTTTGTTGTGTGAAATGCTCCATAGGTTGATGCCACAACATAAAACAAGTTCTATTTATGTTAGCTTATAAGAAGAGAATTGGCCAGTTCTGCATTTTCAGTCATACTGTTGTGATGATGAGCTTGTGCCGTAACATAGAGCCAGATCACATAATGTAATTTGTGTGTTGCCTGTGTCTTCCAGTCTTCCAGCAATTAGTGTTTGTTACTGTTAACCACCACCAGCCCAATTTATGTAGCTTAATTGATTGGAGAGTTAGAGTAGATTTGTTAAACATATTTTCCATTTAAGAGCAGCATCTATAAGCATTTATACATACATGTCATAGTTTAATCATTAGTAAAATAAAATTATTGGCAATTCCTGGTGATTACTTAGCCTTGCTTTCAGTTTGTGAGGACTTTATTTTGACCACGCGGGAGATTTAGATTTTTGGTTCAAAAACAAGTATGTGGACTAGCCAAAAACCCGCACATCCATTCAGCCTCTTTCAGCCCACTTTGTTTACTTGTGTCTCAATCTGCTTTTCTTCGTCATCCCGAGCATTTTGCAATAGGAACCCTTTAATTAATTTCTTACACAATGAGTACTGGCACAGCATGTCACAGGATGTGCTTAGGAAATAGGTTCCCCACAAGCAAAATTGAATTATTGATGGTTGAAATAAATGTGAAAATAACATTGGACCAGGTTTTTTTGTGAAAACGTTCCAGAGAAGAAAAAACTGGTTGGCCCAAACACAAGGCCACAATAATTTAAAACTGAGTAGAAGAAGAAGAGAATGGATTTATATCCCGCCCTTCACTCGGAATCTCAGAGGGGCTTACAAACTCCTTTCCCTTCCCCTCCCCCCAACAGACACCCTGTGAGGTAGGTGGGGCTGAGAGAGCTCTGATAGAAACTATGGCTTGTCCAGCAGCTGCGAGTGGAGGAATGGGGAATCAAACCCAGTCCTCCCAAATTAGAGTCCGCGCACTTAACCACTTGTTATTTGACCAGACTTTTTCTTCCTCTCAGCTGTTCTGTTTTTCCATTTCTCTCCCATGTGTCATGGTGAGAGATATTTATTTATTTATTTTTCTACATTTTATCCGCCCTTTCTTTAAGGAGCTCAGGGCAGCATACATTAATGTGCATACATTAATACAGAATTATCTTTGATAGCAGGGCTGCCAGGTCCGGGTTAGAAAATACCTGGAGACTTTGGAGGTGGATCCAGGAGAGGGCGGGATTTGGGGAGGGGAGGGTCCTCAGCATAGTACAATGCCATAGAGTCCACCCTTCAAAGCAGCCATTTTCTCCAGGGGAGCTGATCTCTGTCAGCTGGAGGTCAGTTGTAAAAGCGGCAGATCCCCAGGCCCCACCTGGAGGCTGGCAACCCTATTTGATAGAGATGGTGAGCCAATTCAGATTTCAAAAGCTCACTAGAGAGGGAAATACATCTCGGGATAGGGGAAACGTGCACACAGTTAGTGGTTTACTTCCTGTTTCTGCTTCCACTGGTTACAAAGGCCAAAGCGGAAAGCTGCTTTTTGGCTGCAAAAGCAACTTGTCTCTTAAACAGTTTGAACTATTGCAGCAGAAACTGCAAGCCAAGCTCTGGCACTATGCATGGTTCTCTCCCATTGCTACATCTAATGGCAAAATATTTTGTCTCTGTGCCAGTCACAAAAACAGCAAAACCCACAATGAAGGTGAGAGTTTCTATCTGAATTACTTGAAAGAAAAAGAGTTGGATCCTGTTAATCCCTTCCACTAAGCAGGATCCTTCCACCAAAGAAAAACTTTTCTCTATCAGCGGAAACTTTCTGCATCAGAAAAGGACCTTCTCTATAGGAGGAAGTCTTTTTCCCTTGAAGGAAAAAGAAGGAAGTCATAGGATCCCGTCTAAAAAAAACACCACCCCCAAGCCTAATGAGAACTGAATCTGTTCCAGTACTGATGAAAATTGAGGGTTGCTTTTCTTATGCAACTACTCATCCAGCTGCTTTCTCTGAAGTGCACAAAACCATTTCTGACAACAACAACAACAATTAATAATGGGTGTTGTAGGTATCTCAAGGCTTATTGATGCTGATGATGAAACATCAAGTGGGGATTTTACTTTCATGGTGTTGGAAACCCAATAGAGTTTTCAAGGCAAGGGACTTCCGTGGTGGTCCCTGATCCAGTTATTAACCGGGGCTGACCCTGCTTAGCTTCCAATATCTGACAAGATCGGGCTAGCCTGGGCCGTCTGAGGGTTGGTTTTTTGTTTATTTTAATAAACCTTTAGTAGTGACCTAAAATCAGGTAGAAAGCTACACAGCCAATAAGAGAGGAATTTTTCATAGTCCTAAAAATAGTAACTTTTTTGAATCTCTCCTTTTGAATCACTTTGGAAAATAACGCACACAGATAATTTCTGTGTTCACCACTTTTCTCTGAATGAGAAAAGGCAACTTTTCCATTCAGCATGCTGAACCATTTCGTGCTTCTTCGGAACTTACATGCTCTTCTGACAATAGAAATTAGTTTAATTTTGTTTTGTTAAAAATTCTGTTTGTCTTAATTTTTGTCTACAATTAACCCAATAGTAAATTTCATTGAAATCAGCACAAGAAAAGCCCTGACCTGGATAGCCTAGGCAAGCCTGATCTCCTCAGATCTTGGCAGCTAAGCAGGGCCGACCCTGGCTAAGTATTTAGATGGGAGACCTCTGGAGAATACCAGGACCAGGAGGCCAGGGGCAGCCTATCAAGCCACTTCTCTGAATGTTCTCTGTGCCCCAGTAGGAGTTGCCAGAGGTTGCCATGACTTCCAGGCATGGGCACACACATGCATGCATACATACAAAAAAAATGCAGCCCCCCCCCCAAAAAAATGAAACTTTGTTTTTATATCTGTAACTCCCCAGGATTAACATTAGAAACAACTGTGCAAAATAAAAGGACAGTAGTGGATTGGATTCTAAAAGTGCCATTCTGCATGCAAATGATAACTTCCAGTCTGAGAAAGATTGTTTTTAGGGTTGCCAACATCATCTTGGGAAATTCCTGGGTATTTGGGAATGGTGGCTGGGGAGGGTGGAGTTTAGTGCCATTTCTTCCAGGGGATCTGATCTTTGTAGTCTGGAGATCAGTTGTAATTCCAAGAGATTTCCAGGCCCCACATGGAGGTTGGTAACCCATAAGAACATAAGAGATGCCAATGTTGGATCAGGCCAAAGGCCCATCCAGTCCAACACTCTGTATCACACAGTGGCCAGAAATACCAGTGCCATCAGGAGGTCCACCAGTGGGGCCAGGACATTAGAAGCCCTCCCACTGTTGACCCCCCCCCCCAAGCACCCTAGCCATTTTACACCTGGTGAGAAAAGAAGATGGTCTTCTGTTTGCACAAGAGGTTTTGTACTGTGTGAACCTTTGCTCAATCTACTTCACAAGTATTTGCAGAATACTGCTAGCTCCTATATTCCTTCTGTTCATCATTCCTTGTAGCTAATTCAGTAAAACAGCGCAGGTAGTATGGTTTTTTAAAACCAGAAGGGGATCTTTTGCTATCTTTTTTTTTTTTTGGTGTGTGTGTGTTCCTGCCTGTTACAGCAGTGTTCCACCTAACAAGCTTCTGTGTATTGTTAAGCCAAAGGTCAGCTACATTTCTGACTTCCTTGTAAAGCTCTCCTATTAGTATGTCGTCCTGTTTTTTAACTTATTTGCAGACTCCTTTGATTATCTCAAATCACTTTCACATGGGTCTGAGGCTGAACATTATTTCTCTTGGCTTGTCCTTTGTACAGCAGCCACTTCCTCTTTGCTTTGAAAGGACAGTGTGATGTTCAAATATTTGGTCCCAAGCCGAGCTTTTAATTTGTAAGCTACTTAATTTTCTTCAAAAACATTGGGAGCAGGACTTCTAACAACAGAAGCAGAACTTCTCATTTGTTTATGGTTTAATGCAATCATCAGTTAAGTGACTTAAAGCAAAATAAATTGGATGTTCAAGGAGGGGTATTATATGGGGAAGGTGCTAAAATTTATGGCCTCCTGTCTGTTGCAAATTACAGCTTTTTAAAAAAATAGGAATAGAAAATATTCCTGTTTTGCATGTGAGATGACTAAAATACCTGGCTTCTTTTATAGAGCAACAAACTTTATGCACACATGCCCTGAAATGAATGTGAAAAGTATTTGAAAATTTTGCATGCAATAGAGGCAGGAAATTAAAAATTAACTCTGAAATGACATCACATACAATGCTGGCAATGAAATTTTAATATTGTGTATATGTAGCAAGGAAAGACCTTCTCCTCTCCAGAATGGTCCAAGTCACAAAATATTAGTTTCATGGGTTTTTGAATGACCTATATCTTCATAAAGAGGATCTTTGGTAATCTATATTACTAGGAATAAGGCTCGTTGTGGGAAGAAATACAACGAACGCTAGAAGGAAGCTCCAGGTGAGTGCCCCAGGTGTGGCTGGTGGGCTGGCAGAGGGAAGGGGAAAATAGGAGGCAAGCCATTTTTATTTCCTTCTGCTTAGCTATAAGGCAGGGCTGTCTCAAGTCATTTTGCTGCCCCAAGTGGGTAGTATGGGAGGACAGCCTCATGGTAACAGGCATGGTTCCCTCCATCCCTGATCTATGTTAATTTGGGGCTATGCAATGGTTGTATCAGGTATCAGTTGTATCAGGTGCCTCCTGGAGGTTGGCTTATGTTAATTTGGGTCTATGCAGTGGCAGCTAAGGTAGAAAAGCACCTTCTACTATGCCATGTCTTCTGGGTTCCAAGAGTCTGGAAAACAGTTCCATAGCCAGTTACAGGGTTGCCAACTCTGGATTGGGAAATACCTGTAGATTTGAGTGGTAGAACTTGGGGAGGGCAGGATTTGGGGTGCGGAGGGACCTAAACAGGGTATAAGGCCATAGAGTCCACTGGCCAAAGCAGCCATTGCCTCCAGGAGAACTATCTTGGTAATCTGGACACCAGTTTTAATAGCTGGAGACCTCAAGTTGTAATAGCTGGGAAATTTTCTGTAGGGGAAATGATGTGCTGTGGCTGGGGAACACGGTGGTTTCTGGGAGATCTCCAGGCCCCACTGGGAGACTGAGATATGTTTTTTTCCTCAGGACTCCCAACAGCAACAGCAGACTGTTTAGAATGTTAGAGGCAAAGGCCAATGAGGCCAGATATGCAAATAACCTCTGTGTTCTGACTGGCTATGGAGCAGAGAGGAACAGCAAACTGTTTAGAATGTTGGAGGCAGGACTCAGGGAACACAGCCAGTGGATAGGTAGACCCTCTGAATGACAGATCATTCAGTCAACTAATTTCGGAGCGTGTTGGAATGTTCAGGGGAGTCCATGACCAAAACAGAATTATATATAAGGAGAGATAGGTATACCAGGGCATCATAACTTGATATGCATTCTGCATCTAAATTATTTCACAGTGGGATGACGGCAAATCTTCCTTATTGTCATATTCATTTATAAAATCTGTTAGTTCAACAGGCCTTTAGTGTTGTAAATCTGCCTTCTGATGGTCTTGTGTGATCTTCTCCCTAGCTTAATAACATTGGCTTGTACTATTTAGAAGACAATTTACCTTTAGGTAATACTCTGTTATGAGGACTTTGCAAGTCTTTAGCAAGAAATGTGACTGCTTAGGAATAGTGGGGAAAGCTGATTTTGATTTCCAAGGTGCCTTGCTGTTTGAAAAGCTAGTGGATGCGGAGCTAAAGAATGGTTAGCCAACTTTGTCTTTTCTTAGACTCAGCTAACTTGGCCAGGCTAATTCAGGGTTGGGCTTTTTTTTTTTTTTTGCATTTTGTGTGTGCAGTGTGTGTGTGTGCGTGCCTGTGCCTGGAAGTCATGGTGACCTCTGACGACTCCTGCTAGGGCACGGAGGACATTCAGAGAAGTGGCTTGATAGCCTGCCTCTGGCCTGGTATTCTCTGGAGGTCTCCCATCCAAATACTTGCCAGGGTTGGTCCTGCTTAGCTTCCAAGATCTGAGGAGACCAGGCTTGCCTGGGCTATCCAGGTCAGGGCCTAATTCAGGTTTTTGTCACCTCGTAGTTGGACTACTGTAATATGCAGTATATTGGGCTGCCCTTGAAGACAACATGGAAATAATAAGCGGTAGCCAGACTTTTGCCATGGGCTAGCCAACAGGAACACCTCTTACCTATTTTAAAACAGCAACATTGGCTGCCAGTTTGTTTTGGAGTTTAAATCAACATGCTGGTTACAACCTTTAACAATAACAATATAAATTGAAATTCTTCTGTTTTATTATAATTTTTTTTTATAAACATCTTTTTTCCAAAGGAATAAAAATCATACAGAAACAATATTCTCTGTGACATCATATGGTAATCACCAAATAGGAAAAGGGAGACAGTAAGGGAAAAAAGAATATTTTAACTGATTCCCAGTGCAAACTAATCCTTAGCATTTCAGTTTGTAATATAGGATTCCCATTTAGCCATTGTAGCTAACAGCCATTGATGGAGCTATTCTCCATTAGTTTCTGATATACTGAAAGCACAGTGAAACTCAATGGCAAATTACTCAAAGAACAGAGTTAAATATGGGGAATAGTGTAATCTAAATACCTCAAAACAATAAAATCTGCATCCTTAACACTGTACACAGGCATAAAAGGTTACATACAAGGGACTGAAAAACGTAAACATTTGAAATGACATTTGCCTAACAGCCATGTGAACCTGGTATAAAGCATTCTGAATGAGAGAAAATGCATGCAGTTCATTGGTGCATGTGAATGTATAATATGGAGGGAAGGAAGAAAAAATCGGTTGTAGACTAGTAATTTGTAAACCAGCCACTGAGGCATAGTGGTTAAGGTATTGGACCAGGATCTAAGGCAGGGGTGGCCAAACTGTGGCTCAGGAGCCACATGCGGCGCTTTCACACATATTGTGCAGCTCCCAGCAAGGCGGCTGTGGAAGCAAAGGTGAGGCATGCCTCCCTGATCTGTCTTCCCTTTCCCAGCCAGTGTTCCCCTCCCTGAGTAGGCTTGAGGTGGGGGAGAGCAGAGAAAGAAAGCCACTTTAACTTTAAATGCATTTTCAAAGCCACCCCCCAGCTGGCTGGCTTGGAGAAGGCATTTGTCTATTTAAATCCCTTCTCCAAGCCAAGCCAGCTAGCGTGGGGGTGTGGGGCTTGAAGGACATATTTAAAGTTAAAGTTGTTTTCTTTCCACCTCTCCCTCCCTCCCCCATCAACTTGCTTTCTTTCTGCTTTCTTTCTCTCTCTTTCTCCCCTCCCTCCCCATTTAAAGTTAATTGTCTTTTCCAAGCCCTGCTACATTGGCTAGCCGGCCAGCTGGTTTGGTTTGGAGAAGGCATTTTTCTCTTTAAATCCCTTCTCCAAGCCAAGCCGGCTGGTGTGGGGTCATGGGGGGTTGGAGAACACATTTAAAGTTAAAGTTGCTTTCTTTCCACCTCTTCCTCCCTCCCTTCCTTCCTCCCTCCCACCCTCCCCATCTGTTTCCATTCTTTCTATTTTCTCTTTCTCCCTTCCTTTCTCTCTCCTCTTTCTCTTCCTTCCCCTCCCTCCAACATCTATTTGCTTTCTTTTTTTCTCTCTCTTTCTCTTTTTCTTTCCACTGCTTTCATTCTTTCTTTCCACCTCTCTCTCTCTCTTAGACCAATAAATATCATTAGCAAACAAATATCATTATCAATATCTGTTTTACCCCTTTTGTTTTTATTTTTAGCAATCTCATTTAATGTTAATAAGAAGCAAATCTGAATATTTCCCCAATAAAAACGTGTGTGTAATATTTGGGGCTCTCAAACATCTGACATTTGCTCTATGTAGCTCATATGTTAAGCAAATCTGGCCACCCCTGATCTAAGGGAACTGAGTTCAAAGGTACCATGAAGCTTGCTGGATGGCCTTGGGCCTGTCACTGTCTCTCAGCCTAACCTACCTTACAGGTTTGTTGTGAGGATAAAATGAGGAAGACAGAATCGTATGTACATCTCTCAGTTCCTTTGAGGAAGAGTGGGATAAAAATGCTATAGGTGTATATAATTACTCGTTCATTAAACTGTCAACTGCATCATGCTGAAACATGATATGATAAGCACTTTTACAAAAAGCAGATTAGGCCTTTCAATTTTTTCCATGTGGGCTCTGCCAGCTGATGCCTGACACGCATCCTACTTGCCAAAGCCATCCCGCCTTCAGTTACGTAAGCTAAGAGATAGATCCTGTGATTTATCTCCTCACAGCTCCAAGGAGCTCCTACCACCCTGCACAGACAATTTTGTTTGGGAGGGGGAAATTGTTTCAGTTACTTGGGACTTAGGAAAGAGAACTTAAACCTGGAACCCTTCCCTTTTGACCTTTCCTAAAGAGTTAGATAGAGCCAAATAACTGGAATTCTGACCCTGTCCTTCCTTAGTGGTCCCTAAAGGCTCTAGGTTTTGCAGAGTGATAAAGGTGGTAGTGGTGGTGGTCACATTATAGCTGTAGTGACAGAAGACAGTTTTTCATAGGTGTGTCTGGATATTATGCATGATTTTTTCCAACTGACATGGAAAAATCACAGGTGATATCCAGACAGACCTATGAAAAAGTACACTATGAGGAGGACACTTATGACGACCGTACTGTGAGAGGAGTGATATAAGGACTCAGAATCATAGAACTAATAATGACCTAAACTGGATTTTATATCTGGAAAACCGTAGCACTTTCATTGCCCATAAAATCTGTAATGCAGATGAGCCCTTAAGTTTTGTGTGCCTATCTTTAAAAAATCGTGTTTAAGTAAATATAGAACTGTTGTGTGAAGTTAGCCAACAGAAACTCTGAGGCTTGATCCTCTTGATCCTCTCAAAGATGTTGTCAAATCTCTTTAGCACAAAAATAACACAAATGCCATACAATCTTGGAAAGACACTGGTATTATTTTTCTCTGACTTGTGTATGTTGGACAAGGTTGGGGACTGAAAAACAAGGATAGAGTTTGTTCTTGACAGGGCCATGCTTGGATGCACAAATTTTCATAATCCAGATGCATAGTCTGTGCAGGAGCTTGCAGGGTTCTTTTTTATCCTGCTATTAATAGCTGTGTTGTTACAAGGATTCATTTCTAAGTCCTATGCAGAAAACACACACACACACACATTGGGTCCCAAAATGACAGAAGCGTATGTTTCCATGGCTTTGCTACGTGGGAAAAGACTGCATGCATGGGTAGGGAAGCTACAGTGGTGAGGAAGAAGAGGACAAAATTGCCCTCTCCTCCCTCTTCTGTCAGTGGAGTCTTCCCCCTTCCAACTGCATCCTTCCAACTCATAAGGCCATTAGACCACATGAGTCCCATGACCCATGGGAACAGACTATCCAGAGTTGGAAACTACTGTCGGGAAAGATCTGTAACCATCATCCCTTCCATGTCGCATTACTGTATCCAACCCATTGACTGCCTTGGCTTCTCAGTCCAAGTAACTTCTCTGTTGTGGCTGCTTCTCTGGAGCCTGTTGCTGGACGGGAGTAGAATTGTTCATGGCAAGTGTTGTTTTCCTTAATGGGGACTTGAAAGAAGAGCAAGAATCAATTTGACAAACAGAGGAAAGCTGTCTCGGATTCCGCAGGAAACGTATGTGTGTACCGTACGTGGGTCTTTTTCCTTTCCTTCATATCTGGTTCAGACAGGATACCTATTAATAGGTCCCTGTTTTATCGCCAGTTAAAATAAATGCCTGAATTCTCAGAAGCTGATAGCCTACAACTTCTGAGAATTAGCCTGTCCTCTCTCTGATATTTGAGTTTAATAATCTGTTCACACTCCCCCACCTCCAGAATAGGATTATCAGTATTTAATTTATTGTGAGGCCACAATTTTTAGGCTAGTTTCCTGTTTCTCAGAGGATATCTATGACCAGTGTTGTAGGTCTGCTAGTTATGACAGCTGACTGTGTCTTATAAACATGGAGTGAAAATGGAGATGCAGCAGAGAAATCCCTTGACAATTTATAGTGTCTGGTTACCAGAGTATCCAGGCTATAGAAGGGATCCAGTGGATCAGATAGACCAAATGCCTGACTTGAAAGAAAGTTCTTGACACATGCTATCCATGTTTTTTCTGGAAGCCTCAAAGATGGCGTTGCTGTAGCCTACTGAAGCAGTTTATTTTATTGCTTGATCTGCTTTTATAGTTTGGTCATTTTTACTTATGTGTAACATTTTGTAATCTCGCCTGAATTCTCATTCGGGGATGTAGCTTTTTTGTTCTCTCCTCAATTTATAGGACATACAGTTGTTTAGGTGTTCTCCTTTTCAGTATTAGACCTATCCTCACTTAATCCTTTCTGTTCCCTTACATGCTTGGTTCCTGTAGTATTTCAATATATTACTTGCATTCTAGTCTGTTTTCTTCACAACTTGCTTCTAGATCTCTTTGAACTTGTCAATATTCTTCTTGAAATGTAGTGCCCATGGCTGAACAGTGTTCTGAATGACATCTTACATGTACTAAATTGCATGGTACTTTCGCTATCTTAAAAATAGTCCCACATTCATAAGGGTATTAATATATAGCATTTATGGAAGCTTTACTGGAATATCTATAGATACTGTAGATAATGTATGATCTTCTTAGAGAGAACTGGCAGTGTCTACAAATGACATTTTCTCAAAAAGAAATAACTCTTTAAAAATGAACTACAAATGAAGCTTAGTTTTGCACTGAAGTGTGTGTGTGTAGTTAAGTTCCACAAATATAACTGAAACTAGCCCTTGGCAGAGAATGTTGTTTAAAAATATTCTGTCTCAGCATGTGCAAACTTGTGTTGTTGTTTTTTAAAATACAGAATTCTTTTGCTAAAGGTGCAGTCCTGCCACATCTTTGCCAGAGTGATGGGATCTGTATCAAATCAGTGTGTTTTGGAAAATGACCTGCATTTGGTGCTTATAGTTACAAGTGTTAATTGGAATTTACGTTTGATGTATTTCCTTGGAAAGGTACCTTGTCTACTAAACGTTCAGAAACAGAATAGAGTCTAAGCTTATGAGAGACTGAGACTGTACCCTGAGGGTACTAATTCTTAGAATGATTGAGAATGAGCACTGTCTTTGTAAAAGCTCCATGTAGAAAGGTTAGGCCTAAGCTCCATGAAAACCTTCAAACACAAGCTTCTTCGTGGCTGTGATCAGATGAGCTGTTTGATCTGATGTCGCTGCTTCTCCCCTCTGGATTAAAAACACTCGTTCAGTAACATCCATATCCTGTTCCCCAGTTGTCAGCGCCCCATTCTCACCCCCGACTTTTCTGACACTGGAAAAAATATGATCTTTATGGATTGAACTAGACTCGCTGTGCATTTCCTGATGTCTGTACTCTCTTCCAAAATCAAGCTGTTTGGGAAGTCAGATTGCACACTTCCACCTGTGGGTCATTTTTAATCCAGTTAGCGATGTGCGCATAAACAGATTTTTGACCCAGGATTTTTAATCACAGCTTGTATGTTTCTGCACTCAAACATTCTGTCAAGATCAGGACCCCCAGGGGAGTTGTTTTTGAGCAACAACGCCCCCCCCCAACCCTCTCTCCTGTTTTTTGGGGTTGGAAAACCTTGGAAATAGTCCCTAGTTAGGCTCCCATATCAGCAGGGAGCCTGGGATGGCTGGCATCCCTAATTCAGGGAAGCTTGGATAAAGCTGGAAAATTTTTAAAAAAATTCTGCTTCAGAGTTGCTGTTTAAGAGCATCCAAGAAAGGCAAAGCGAAGGAGGCTGAGAGGGGCCAACTGTCAAAATGGAGTGGTGCTTTGAATTAACGCTTCTGTTCATGTGTGAAAGACTTTTTTAAAAAAGGATGCAGCCTGACTACCCACTTTGTGGTTACTGCACATGGTCAACCATGAAGTGAGCACGTGGTGAGGTGGGTTAAGGATGGCATGTTTGGACAAACCTCTCTGGAGCAAATAATACTGGATTAAATAGAGGCATGGCCAGACCGTGCCAAGCCTGTCATCTGACCACAGCCCATTTATTGCATGGCTGGTGTGTTTATTCTAGGAACTCGTTTCATTTATTGCCTTTCCACTCTATCTCTAAAGACATAGGACAACCAGATGCACATCAATTGAGAAAACCAAATATTATTTGAATACTTGATGGACTCAAACACAGGCAACAACAGTAAATCTAATGTTTATAATTAGCCTGTGATGTTAACTCACTTTTCCAGGAACATTCACATGGCAGTATTTTCCCCAGGCCACCATGTTGTCTGAACATGTCGTTGCTTGAATACGTTATGGCCTTAATTTTCTTCTCATCTATATTGGATTTTCTTGAAAAATTGAATGATTCCTGTTCATTTTTTGTGAGTTTCATTTGCAATTTAAGCAGGTGCATGTGACTGGGGGGGGGGAAACTAAGTGTTTTCTTAGCTTTGACCATCAGGTTTTTCCTCCTTCCCCCCCCCAAAAAAGGCCCGTTGGAGCCTTTTCACTGTCCTGCATGCTGAGTGGGAAAGTTGGTGTTCCCACTCTCTAATCCTGCTTTCAGGGGTGCCTAGGAGGCACCCCTGTCATGTTAGCATGTCGTTTTGCAGGTAGTCTTCCTCTGGGAAGCGCCACAATTTGCACTATTCACAAACCACCACAGGATGCCAATCTGCTTCAGGTTCCTAATCCTTTTCTCACGCAGTCTCTTGTAACCATCTACAGGGGGGGAAACAAGCTTGAAAGAAAGGAAAGGCAAAATGCACAATGTACAAGGCCAGCCTATCAGGCTGCCACTTGCTGCACATACAATCTGCACCAGCTGCAGGCCCAATTAAATTCAATAGTTCACAGGTGTTCCTGGCAGACGATGCATTAACCAAGCCACTTTCTTGAAAATACCTAAGACTTGAGCACAGAAGCTCGTTTCTTTCTTTCCCTCTCCCTCTCCCTCTCCCTTAGTCTTTTTAAGAATCTTTAAAGCTTGTTTGGAGCACTTCAAATACAAAGAAGTTGAAAGGAACTTTCAGCCCTTTGGAAGAAAGTTAGTGCTTAAAACCACAATGGACCTGACTTAAGAAAGCTGAATCAACCATTCATCTTGGCTGATTCATCCTGGCAGATGAATTGTCAGGTTATCGGCACATGGTTTCAGGAGTAAATGTGTTTTTGCCCAGGAAACCACAACTGATTGACAGTGAGTTTTGTTTTCTTCATTTAGACCAATATTAATATTAATCTCCATTTTAACACAGAGCATTCTTTTGTTTTTTTTAACTAGGGACTGATCAAAGGCATTTGAGGTGAAAATTATTAAGGTGTCCTCTTGTGCATCCAGTAGTACATGGTGAAATTTCTGTTATTTCCCCCTAAGATTAGAGCTGCAGTTCTGTCAGCTGCATGTATTCAGCATACAGGTCATCTGGCCGTTTTGCTTGAACATGGAAGCCCTGTAACATTTAAAATATTCTAGGGCTGCTGCCACACACGCTAAGTAATCCACTTTCAATCCACTTTCAGTGCACTTTCAAAGTGGAGTTTTACTGTGTGAACTGGCAAAATCCACTTTGAAAGTGCACTGAAAGTGGATTGAAAGTGGATTACTTAGCGTGTGTGGCAGCAGCCTAGTTCTTGTTGTTGCAGAGAAGGTGGGTGGACTGCAGCGTATGCCTAGAGGCTTAGAAATAATAAAAAAGATTGCTAATATGTCAACATCATGTCTTTTTAAAAAACAGTAGGTCATGTAAAGCAATTGTAACCATTTGTGGGGAGTTTTACATTTATGTAAGGCTATTGGACTTGCTTACCAGTTCCCTGTCTCCAGGAAACACAGACACACCTGAGATAACAGGCCAATGTAGATCAGTTTAACACCAGACTACAGCTGTGTCCCAAGCTCAGAACAAGAACTAAAAATACATGCAGAGTAGAAAGCAGGTAAGCCCAGCCATTTACAGCATATTCAATCACATATGCAAACACAGACAGATGTAGGGAATTCAGGAATTAAGCATTTAAAAGACATGTATTCATTTTACAGATGGGTAATGCTGAGGCTGGTCTCATGGAAGAGTGCTCCAAATAGTCAGAACAGAGAATTACATATATGTCAGTATATGTATTACACATTCAAGTAATATGTGAAACACAAAACCTACAGCCTTCATCATGCACATGCACAGATCCAAAAGGAGAGAGGCGTTGTCTCTGCCTATTCACAATGACACAGACACAGGGAATTCTGTTCTTAAACTGGAGCAGCAGCTATTGGGTGGCTGAGCTTCCTGCTGTGACCTGCTTTCTGTCCCTCAAGTAAAAGTAGGCTGGTGGATACAGAGAGCTGTTTCCTGGGCCTGGCAAAAGTGGTATGATTCATGGAGGAGAGGTCCATCAGTGGCTTCTAGCCATAGTAATTAAAGAGAACCTCCATAGTCACAGGTTCTGCCTCTGAATATGAATGCTGTGAGGTAACTTCAGGGGAAGGCCAAGGTCTTGGCTTCTTTTTCTTGGTCCTCCAAGACAACTAGTTGACTGCTGTATGAAGCAGGATGCTGGACTAGATGGGCCACTGATATGATGCAACAGGCCTCTTCTTATGTACTTAATGTGAGATGGGAAGCTCCCTGGTTGAGTCTTCCTGCTCCACCTGTGCCCCACACTAGTAGCTCTCTACCACTCATTGATGATCATGCCTGGTGGCCCCTGAACTGCCATCTCCACTTCCCTCCACCATGTAGACATCCTCTCTGCCAGTGCAGCAGGAGATGTAGCTCTTCTTTATTGTCCATTGGATCTACTACCTTAGTCTTTAGCAACCATTTAAAATGTTGTGGTTGCATATGCACAGTTGCCTGGTCCCTCCATTACTAGGTAGGTGCAAATGAAATGTTCTGGAGAATTGGCTCCTCTCTCTCAAAGTAGAAGGAGGCAGGGAAATAGACACCTAGCCTCAGGGGAAAGAGACACCTAGCCTCAGGGCTATTTTTGGGCAAGAACACACAGGAATGGAGTTCCGGCTGGCTTCAGAATTGGCCACACCCACTGCACCCAAGCCAAGGGACGGCAGTTTAAACTGCTTCCCCTCCCCTCCCCTCCAAGGGCCAACTTGCCTGGACTCCTCACAGCCAAGCGGCGCCCGGGCAAGCCAAGGGAAGACAATTTAAACTGTCTTCCCTTCCCTTCTAGGGGAGGCTTGCCCGGGCAAACCAAAGGAAGGCATGGGGTGTGGCCTATTATGCTAATGAGCGGCACTGTCGGGGATGTGGCCTAATATGCTAATGTGTTTCTGCTGTTAGGTGTGGCCTATTATGCTAATGAGTTCCTGCTGGACTTTTTCTACAAAAAAAGCCCTGCCTAGCCTAGAAGTTGGGCAGTAGCATCTCATATTCATTTGGGCCCCTATTGACTGGTCATGCTGGATGCTATAAATTCAGTGGACTTGGTTTCTTGTAGAGATTATCAAATCTTCTCTGTGTGTCCCTGTGTAAAGGAAAAATTGCATAAACTTCTGTAGCTGTAAAAAGCAGCTGGGTAGTTAACTCTAACTTATCATCTTTGGGCTATAAGACAGGCAATGGGAAGAAATTTAGTGTTCCTTTGAAGTGTCCTGTTCGATATCTTAGGGAATTTTTAAAAATTCCACAGACTTCCAGAGCCACTGAGAGCAATTTCATGTTACTGAAACATTGTCACCATCAAAATGGGCAGTTACTTGTGCATGCTGTTGGCAGTGTTTCTTGAAATGTGTTTGGGCAAGTGCTATCTATATGTATATACAGCCTGTGCACAGATAATGGAGGGGCAGTTGGGGGGAGAGGGTATCACTGGTATCCAAAAATGGCTACAGAAGAAGAAAATGTACTAAGATATCTGTCACCATTAAACTTATCTGAAAAATGACGTGCAGTTGAGCTTTTTGGATTAGCTGGTAGACTACTGCTAGGTGTTTGTTTCCTGTCCAGTGGCAGCATGGGCAGGCTTTTTGTTATGTAGTGTCTTCACTGTGTTTTAAAGCATTAAAATGCACAGCTGATCTGAGGTAACAGCAATATTGTTGAAACTTAACAAAGCTGTCTAGATCCTTGCATTCCGCCCCATCCCCCACCGGAAGGCTTCCCTTAACGCATGTTAAATCTTCTAAAAATCCTAAACAATGTTGGTCGCCGTCATTTCAGCACAGGCAGTGCAAGTCTTTTCACCAAATGAACAAACAGCGAAAAATATGCTGAATGGTTGACAAATGCATTTCAGCTGGCTCTTTCATTTGCGCACATAAGGGCGCAATCAATATCAATCACTGTTTTCCTTCTTACACTGAAAATCGTGGTCTCTCTGTTCATTCCTCAAGCACTTTTCACCACAGTAATGTGTCTTTAGAATGACATTAACATGAGGCTGTTTCCGCTGCCTGAAGTCCAGAGAGCTTAAAGAACATATCTCAGCTTTTGAGCTATTAGCTGCCTTCTCTTTTCTGCACGTCTCTGCCTTCCTGCTTTCCACTTTGAATGGTTTGTGTTTATGTTGTTGTTGTTGTTTTTAAAGCAGATGTTTTGAACAAGAGAGGAACAAGTATGGGGGAGGGGGGATTTGACCATCTCTCTGTTGTTTCTGGGCTTTGAATCATCTGCCTTTACTTACATTTGATACTCTGGTAACTAAACAACAGCATGCACTTTTGCCATGCCTTTTTTTAAAAAAATCCACAGATACTTCCATTAATATTCAAGAAAATTATAAAAGAGTGTGTGGGGGGGGTGGGGGTGATTCACTGTCCATGCAGTCATTTTGGGTTCCAACCAGGAAGGGGAGCATCAGTGTGAGAGCAGGTAGAAAGTGTGGCTTGTACTTGGATGGCTGCCACCTGGGTCCCAGGGTGCGCTGCAGGGGCCCTTCCACTACAGCCCACCACAAACCTTGCTGGGGTGCTGCAAAACGAGGTGTTCTCTTTCTCTTGTGCCTTGGATCCTGTAATGTATTGAAATGATTACATGAATCACCTCATAGGACTCCCCTGTTAAGCTTCGAGCCAGACCAGGGCTCCTCTGAGCGAACTTCCTATTGGTCGCTTCGTAACAGCGACCAATCAGAACGATACCATTCCCTAGGAGGGAAAGACTCCCATTGGTCTTTATTCTAGCAATCTCATTGGTTGTTATTTGTAAATAGGCGTGGCTACATTAGCCCGGTTATGTTTAAAAGGAGCATAAGCTCCCACTGTTTTCTGTTCTGGTTTCTTACTGAGTTGAGTGCTTGTTCGTTACTTCCAATAAAGCTGAATCACTTGCTGAATCACTCTAAGAGTCCTTTGTTAGTGCGATCTAACAATTGGCGACGAAAGTGGGATGTTAGAGCAGGTAGGCAGCCCTGCGGACATCCACACTTCGGACTCGGAAGAAAGCGGGCAGAGCACAGCAGCCGATCCGGCGGAGGCGCCACCAGCTCCGGTGCCCAAGTCTCCCCCGATGGCTGGAAGCCAGAAGTTCGAGTGCTTCGAACCCTCCTCAGAAGACTGGGACTCCTACCTGTCCAGGTTCGAGTTCCATCTGGAGACCCACGACATCACCGATGAGGCGAAGAAACGAGCATGCCTCCTGAGTTCCTGCGGGAAGGGGACCTTCGACATAGCCAGGTCGTTGGTGGCCCCAACTGATATAAAGACTGTCACCTACGCTGACATCACGGAGAAGCTTAAGGCTCACTATTCTCCACAACCGTCGGAGATCGCCTGCCGGCACGCTTTTTACAAGCGGAACCAGGCCGGAGGCGAGACCATCGCAGATTTCGTGGCGGCCCTTCGCAAAGCCGCACGGCCATGTAATTTCCACAACGTGGAGGAAGCCCTCAGAGACCGTCTCGTCTGCGGTCTCAAAGATGAAAGGCTGCAACAGAGGCTGTTCGCCCGCACCACCCTGACCTGGGCAGTGGCCTACGAAGAGGCCGTGGCCGCGGAAGCAGCGGAGAAGTCCACGAAGGAGGTCCGCCAGCGGGTGGCAGAGCCCAGTATACACGCTCAACGAGACAGCGAGGGCGAAGACGCGGATGATGACGTCAACGCGGTTCGAGGCAAGCGGACCCCAGCGAAGACTACCAACGTCAAGCCTTGCTCCGGTTGTGGCGGGAAGCACCAGCGCGGCTCCTGTTGGGCTCGTGATGTCGACTGCAGAGCGTGTGGGCGGCGTGGTCATCTGGCCAGAGTCTGCAGATCAGCGAAGAAGGATCCCTCAACTAACAACCGGTCAGCGCAGAGGGGCACTCCAGTCAGCACCCAAGGCAAGACCCGTTCCTCAGCATCGGAAGCAAGCTGCCAGTTGACGGCGACCTTGTCGAGCGCATCGGCCGTAAATCGCACCAGCAGCCAGGGCAAGATCACCGTGACTCCACTCCTCGACGGCCGACCCTGTACAATGGAGGTGGACTCAGGATCGTCCGTGACGGTGATTTCTGCCGCGTCCTGGCGCCAGTTGTTCCCGAACCGAAGCCGGCGGCGGCTCCAGCCTGCGGGAACCAGAGTGTCCGACTTCCAGGGCAACCGAATTCCCTTGGCCGGACGGGACTCTGTTACTGTTGAGTATAAGGGGAAATGTGTTAAACTGTCATTCCTGATTGCAGAGGGAGACCGGGTTAACCTGCTAGGGTTAGATTGGTTTGAGCCATTGGGCATCGGTATTTCTGGGATTAACAGGATGTCTGAAAATAAATGGGGCATGCTGTACGACCTGTTCCCTGATGTATTTGCCGAAGGGTTGGGAAGGTACAAGGGCCCCCCGGTTGCGTTTGACTTAGATCCGTCAGTCAAACCTATTAGGTTGAAGTATCGGAAAGTACCTGTGTCTCTCAAACATAAGGTGGAAAAAGAGATTGACAAACTAGTTGAGCAAGGGGTTTTAGAGCCAGTACCATACAGCAAATGGGAGACCCCGATCGTAACCCCTGTCAAATCAGATGGGTCCATACGACTATGCGCCGATTACAAATGTACGATTAACAAGGCGCTGCAGCAACATTCGTACCCGGTCCCGGTAATAAGCCACATTTTGGCTTCCCTGGGGGGTGGCAAGATTTTCGCCAAATTTGACCTGGCCCAGGCATACCAGCAGTTGCCTGTCACCCCGGAGGCTGCCGAGGCCCAAACAATTGTAACCCACCAAGGGGCTTTTAAAGTGAACAGGCTGCAATTCGGGGTCAACGTAGCACCTGGGATTTTTCAGGGCCTCATGGAACGTCTACTAAGGGGGGTACCTGGCACAGTGCCCTATTTTGACGACGTGCTGATTGCGGGCGGGTCTGAACAGGAACTACTGGACCGGGTTAAAGAGGTCCTCAGGCGTTTTCAAAATGCCGGCCTCAGAGTTAAGCGCTCAAAATGCACGCTCGGGGTGGAAAGTGTGGACTTCCTGGGGTTTCGCATTGACGCAGAGGGAGTCCACCCCACGGATGAGAAGGTATCTGCAATCCAAAACGCCCCCAGGCCGGTGAGTAAGAAGGAGCTCCAATCCTTTTTAGGACTCCTGAATTTTTATCATGCGTTTTTACCGCATAAGGCATCAGTGGCGGCCCCTTTGCACGCGCTTTTGCACAAGGAGGCAAAATGGAAGTGGGGGCAGGCCGAGGAAAAGGCTTTTGTGGGAGTCAAGGAGCTGCTGACATCTAATGCCGTACTCACGCATTATGATGAACACAAGCTCCTGGTGTTAGCTGCTGACGCTTCACCGTTTGGAGTAGGCGCAGTTTTAAGCCATCTGATGCCTGATGGGAGCGAAGCGCCTATCGCTTTTTATTCTAGATCACTATCTGCGGCAGAGCGGAACTATGCCCAGATAGACAAGGAGGGTCTGGCGTTGGTAGCGGCTGTCAAAAAGTTCCATGATTTTATTTTTGGCAGACGATTTTTGCTGGTCACTGACCACAAGCCGCTACTGGGGATTTTTGCGCCCGATAAGCAATTGCCAAACATCATGTCCCCACGCATGCTTAGATGGGCGATATTTTTGCAGGCTTATGATTTTGACTTAGAGCACCGGCCTGGGAAAGCGATTGGGCATGCGGATGCCCTCAGCCGGTGCCCGGTGCCGGACATTGGCGCAGACCCTGCCCCCGCCTGTGAGGTCTTGGCAATTGAGGAGCTTCCTCGACCCCCGGTATCATCCAGGGACATTGCAGCACACACGGCCAAGGATAGCGTGCTGTCCCGAGTATTAAACTGGGTTTGGAGGGGGTGGCCGGTTGGAAGCGTTGAACCGGAGTTCGGCCCTTACAAAAGCCGTCAAAATGAACTATCCATTTCTAAGGGCTGTGTATTATGGGGGAACAGGGTGGTGGTTCCTGACAAACTCAGGACGAGAGTGTTAGAGTCGCTGCACGAGGGTCACCCCGGTATGGTACACACCAAAGCGTTGGCCAGAGGGTATGTCTGGTGGCCGGGGCTGGACAAAGAGATCGAAGAATGGGTACGAGGGTGTCCCAAATGCCAGCAAGTCAGACCCGATCCCCCACAAGCTACACCCCAAGGCTGGGAGTCATCTGGTAAACCCTGGGCCAGATTGCATATAGATTTTGCTGGCCCTCTCCAAGGGCAAATGTTCCTAATTGTGGTGGACGCTATGTCCAAATGGCTGGAGGTCGTGCATATGAAATCGACCACATCACTTGCTGTGATCCATGCGCTCCGCCGACTTTTTGCCACCCACGGGTTGCCTGACGTCATCGTCAGTGACAACGGGCCTCAATTTGTGTCTGAGGAATTTAGGCTCTTCCTCACGAGTAATGGCATACGCCAAATGACTTCGGCCCCTTTCCATCCGGCATCTAATGGCCAAGCCGAACGGATGGTCAGGACGGCCAAAGAGGCCCTGGGTAAAATGGACGAAGGGGACTGGAGCCAGAGGCTGGGCTCCTTTCTTTTGCTGCAGCACACCACCCCCTGTAGTGCTACAGGCCGTAGTCCGGCCGAATTGTTAATGGGGCGGAGACTCACGACCCGTTTGAACCGTATGCACCCAGACCTATCAGAAGATCAGTCCGAGCGTACCACTGCGCAACCGAAGGTGCGCATGTTTGAAAAAGGGGACAAGGTTTTCGCACGAAATTATGCAAACGGGCACTTGTGGCTTCCTGGGGTTATATCCGACTCTGTGGGTACTCGAATGTATGTGGTGCAGTTAGCTGACGGTCGAATATGGCGGCGCCACATAGATCAGTTAAGGAGACGTTGGGCTAGGGACAGCGCTGACTCTCCGACGGCTGAATCCCCTGATGTCGAGTGGACACCCCCAGAGCAGGCGGTGAGTACCGAAAGGCCCGGTACTGTCCCCGAGTCAGGGCAGAACCCTGTGTGCGGGGCTGAAATCCCAGTCGAGTCTGTGCCTGATCCAGGCTGTAGTGAACCCCACTCTGACCCACAACCTTGTCTGCCCGTGGAGCCTGCACCGCTCCGCAGGTCCCAGCGTTCGCGGCAAATGCCGACTTATCTGAAGTACTATGAGTGTAAATACTGTTGGAATAACTGATGTACAAGGGTTGATTGCATGTTTGTAAATAATAAAACAATTGGGATGATGGCTTAACTTAGGGGGGAGGAATTGTAATGTATTGAAATGATTACATGAATCACCTCATAGGACTCCCCTGTTAAGCTTCGAGCCAGACCAGGGCTCCTCTGAGCGAACTTCCTATTGGTCGCTTCGTAACAGCGACCAATCAGAACGATACCATTCCCTAGGAGGGAAAGACTCCCATTGGTCTTTATTCTAGCAATCTCATTGGTTGTTATTTGTAAATAGGCGTGGCTACATTAGCCCGGTTATGTTTAAAAGGAGCATAAGCTCCCACTGTTTTCTGTTCTGGTTTCTTACTGAGTTGAGTGCTTGTTCGTTACTTCCAATAAAGCTGAATCACTTGCTGAATCACTCTAAGAGTCCTTTGTTAGTGCGATCTAACAGATCCCGCTGGGGCGGCAGCAGCATGAGAGGAGGCAGCAACCTCAGATCTTCAGCGGATAAACTGTTGCAGTGGCATTTGTTTTAATGAACGTTTTTCTTTTTCGTTTACAGATAACTGCTGTTTGTAGAGAAGCTGCCCTTCTTGCCCTTCAGGAAGATATACAGGCCAGGAGTATTATGGGGCAGCATTTTCAACAAGCTTTGGCTATTGTAACCCCTCGAATTCCATATTCTCTACAACAGTTCTATGAAAGTTATCAGCAGCAGAGTGGGTTGCATTCACTATGAAACATGAATTGATATATCCATATTGTGGAATGGGGGATCCAGGAACTCTTCTATTATTTGAAGTGCATATAGTCTATTAAACCAAGGGCATTTTGGATAGCAAACTATTTTTGTAAGTCAAATGTTCGAAGTGAACTTTGATGCAGGAGTTTTCCAATAAACGTGCTTGAATAGCAGTTGGGAACCTTGTTCGTGTGATACAAATGTCTTTAATTTCTCCAATAATATAGCCTGCCATAATTTTGTGTCATTATTATAACAGTACTACTATGGTGCCACCATTTTAGCCCTCTTTTTCTTTTAAAACAGTAATCGTTTCACTTCTTTTAAAATTCTATATAAGAATCCATTAAACATCCACCATTTAATTCTCTCTTCTTTCCCACATGCATACCCTAGAACCCACTGGACCCAATTTGTTTTCTCCCTCTGCAGTCATAAAGTCAAGATAGTTCTGAATCTTCCTTTCACCAGTTGGCTAACAACCTGACCCACCCCTCAGACGCTAGGCAACCCTTGTTCCCTCTCAAAACTGTTACTCTCTGAGGAAATCAGTCCTTGTCTCCCCACTCTAATCACCACATTCCATGTAAGCATACAGGCTGAAATCCTCCACACACCTTCACTATTACTTATTTCAAGCAGAACTATGCCAGTAAACTGGGCAAAACAGTAATGGCTACCAAACCCCTTCTTCTTCATACTTGTATGCCTGGAAAAGGAAAGAAGTGAGAATATAACCTGCAGACATGGAGAAAGGAAGTTATGAAGAGCAGGATTGCCTGTGGAAAAGAGCTGGAGTAAAAGGAATACAAGGGACTGTAGACAAGATGGGAAGGTGTCGTTTGATAGATAAATATCCTTATCAGCTCATTATCCTCTGCACATCTATTTATGAGAAATTAGATCCTCATATGAAAAAGTGAACTTACCTAGTGAGGGAAACATTAAAAATGTGTGTGTGAGAGATATAAAATCGAACTGTTTCCACATGAAAATTAAAAAGTCATATTAGGTGATGTTATAATTTTCATGTGGAGATATGCTGAATAGCTGCTGATATGAAAATGATATCTTTACCACCCAAAAAATAAATGAATGAATTGGCTCTCCAGGCCACAGCATGGACTGTTTTTAAGAAAGATTTTTAAAAGCTTGTTTTATATATTTGCCAGAATCTAATTTAAATCTAAATCAAACATTTGCAAAATGTGTCATTTATAACAATCACATTTGCAAACATTCTGTTCACCAAAACAAAAAGAGATGGTGTCCTGATTACAGGGCAATGTTTTAGCTTTCTCTCTAGGCTTTTAAAAAATCCATTTAATAGGCCATGTTGTCAAGGGGCTTCAGATCTTAATATTGAAGTTTTAAGAAATTTTACAATTAGCTGTAACAATTTTTCATGTAACTCAATAGTGATTTAAATGTATTTTTTCTACATGCTTAATAAAAAAGCGTCAAAACATGCTCACCTGCTTGGTACACCGTGCTGCTGTCTGCTGGAATCTTAATGACTTTGAGCAGCTACTTAAAAACTCAAATGGGAGAAATAAAGGGAATGATAGGCAAGCTGTACAGACTCCTATTAAAGGGTGAAAAAACAACTACTCTCAAGTCTCAACAGAAATGGCATCTAGACTGCCAGAAGTCCTTCATGGAAGATCAATGGACTTCCATCTGGTCATCACCCAGTAACACTTCTAATATCTTTAGCATCAGGTTTACTTCTTTCAAAATACTAAATAGGTGGTACATGACCCCGGCAGTCCTACACAAGATAAATCCTAAGATTTCAAACAAATGTTGGAAAAACTGTGGTGCTGTTGCGGACTTTGTGCACTGCTGGTGGTCCTGTCCACTAATAAAAGGCTACTGGACACAGATAATACAACAAATTGCATTAATAGTTGATAATGTCTTACCCTGCACTTTAGAATCTATCTTTCTGGAGACATGGTGTACAACTGTGAGTAGAAAAAGATTGGAAACACTAGTATCGACCTTACTGATGTTGGCAAAATTAACAATTGCACAAAAATGGAAGCATAAAAATGTTCCGACAATAACATCCTGGCAGAACAAAATCTGGGAATGCTTTATTTATTGGCGCACCTCTTATAACTCCTCAGCCATGCAATCAGAGAAATACCAAAAGTGGTTTCAGGCAGTATTGGTTTCCTATTATTAGTTATTTAGAAAATAGTGAAACAGTTCCAAAAAACCCGCTATACAAGAAGCTGTTGTTCTTTTAACTGTTTGGTACTTAGTCTATACAAATGTTTGACATTACTGTGATACTGTGGGAGTTATGTAAGAAAAGCTGTTTAATTGAGCCGGTAATTGCTCTTTGTGCCTAATTTTGTTGTGTTTACGCTGTTAAAATTAATAAAAACAAATTTTTAAAAAAAAAATAAAAGAAGATATCCTTGTGAAAGACATTTTTTTCACGGCCAACTGGCCAGCAACAAGTTTTTAGTCACACTGGTAGTGAAGATGTAGATAAAAATTTATGGCCAATGCCTGGGAAGATCTAAGGATCTAGAAGTATTGCTAAATAAGAATCCCAGTGATCAATTCCCTGACCTGGATAGCCCGATCTCATCAGATTTTGGAAGCTAAGCTGGGTCGACTCTGGCAAGTACTTGGATGGGAGACCTCCTTGAAATACCAGAGGTGGGAGGTGGGGGCAGCCATTATTCAGCCACTTCTTTGAATATCCTCCAGGCTCCCAGAAGGGGTCAGTCACCAGAGTCAGATCAGTGTGTGCAGACACAGGAGTGGAACACAGACACACACACAGAGTTTGCAATTGGCCTGCAGTTTCTGCTCCTGAAAGTATTTCTCATTAACAGAGTAACCAACTTGCAAAAAAAAAACTTAAGCAAATTTATGGGAGAATAAATTTTATGTAAATGAAATTCTCAGGGAATAAAATGCTAGTAGCAAATGACAGAAAACAATGAATTTATATTAGCAAAAATGAAGGACCTGAAAAATTTGGAAGGAGCATCTCATTGCCCCCTTCCCCACTATTTCCTC
>NW_015165270.1:176401-187012 GCF_001447785.1 Gekko japonicus | reverse complement strand
CTTTCCCTTCTCCTGCAACTCTCGTAGTTTCTCCCCTTTTCCTGCTTCCTTCTCGCCTTCCCACCCACCAGCCAACCTATTTTTATCAGCCCTCCTTTCTTTGGCTTTGACTGGCGAAAGGCTGCAGTGCTGGCTGAGTTAGACCCAGTTATGCAATGGGGAACCTGCAAGGGCTAGTAGGAGGTCTCTCACTTTCCCCTGTATCCCCCTCATAACCTCACCTTTCCTTTTTCCTACATCCTTCTCTCTTTCTCACCCACTTTTTATCTGGTGGAGGGAAGTGCTGTCAAGTTGAAGCTGACTTGTAACAATCCCGTGGGGTTTTCAAGGCAAGAGACATTCAGAGGTGGTTTGCCATTGCCTGCATCTGTGTAGCAACCCTGGACTTCCTTAATGGTCTCCCATCCAAGTACTCACCATCCCCTCTTAGCTTCCAAGATCTGATGAGATCAGGCTAGCCTGCACCATCCAGGTCAGGGCTCTTTTTATCTTCCCCCCCCCCATTTTCAGCTATACTTATTATTTACTTCATTTATACCCCACCTTTCTCCACAGTGAGGACGCAAGACATCTTACATCATTCTTCTCTTCTCAGTTTTGTGCTCACAACCCTGTGAGAGAGGTAGGCTAAGAGTATGTGACTTGGCCCAGTAAGTTTCCACAGCAGAATGGAGTTTGAACCTGGGTCTTCCAGATCCTAGTCTGAAACTCTCACCACTGCATGTTATTGGGTTTTGTGGGGTAGCTGCTGTGCTTAGGTAAGTCATGCAAGTTATGTGGTAGAAAGTCACCTCATGATTGCTGCCAGGCCTGACTGCAATGAGTACACCATCAAAGGCCAAAACATCCCTGGAAAGCCCCTTCCCTTGCCTTTTACTGACAGAAGCCAAGTATTGTTAAGGCTGGCAATATTTTGTTGTTGTTGTCTAGCAATGGGCCGCACTCCTTTTATCATTGGGGGGGGGGGTTTAACTCCCCCAATTTATTTATTTATTTAGATTTCAGATTTTTCTGTTAACCTGGGGCTTTTCTCAGGTTTGTTGAAAGATCGGAGCCTGCTTGAGGGGAGGGCGGGATATAAGTGTGATAAAATAAAATAAAAATAAAATATGTCCATGGCCACAATCTCTGTATCCACAGGTGGGGCTACACTGAGAATTAGATATATTAATCAGTGACGCTCTAGTTCTGCTTGGTGCTCTCTTGAAAAGTCTTTGCAGTTAATTCCTTACTGCCTCTTTCATCCACTTTGAAAGACTTTGCTCTAGTTCAGCAAGAGAGATGCATACATACAGCTGATGTGGGTTAAATATTCTTATTATGCAGTCATTAATGTGAATGTCTGATATGTTCCCCCCACTTTCTTCTAATCACATTAATTTTCTCAATTTTATCTCTGATAGAAGTGGGGTTTTTTACAACTTCTGCCTAACTATGCACACGTATTTACTAACATGGCAAGACCAGACAGATTGGTTCAGGGCCCTAGTTCCCTGAAACACAGTCATCAATCCTAAGGATTGCCTGGGGGAATATGCGTTGTCACCATGACTCCTGTGACTCCTGGAGAGAGGGTGCACATGCGGTTGCAGAAGAAGGATTATAGGCTCATGCTTCCCAGAAAGAGTTTGTTTCTGGAGACTTTGGGGATTTCTTGCTACTGCTCCTTAAGAAGACCCAGCAGCCTTTTTAAAAAAACCAAAAAACTGGCTGATTTGAGGGAGTTGCTGGCACACTGCTATCCTCCTTCATGCCCTCCTGCATGCTTGTCCTTCTCTGATGAGTACTAACTCTTTCAGATTTGTTAATCATCTTTGGGCCTTAAGGATCTAAATTCTAGTTGTGTCTATTTCAGGTATCATACATTGTTCCCAAATTACACAAATCTGGAGAAGAAACTGAGTCACTGAATAGGATTGTGTTTTGCAAAGATTTTCATGACTTCCATTGTGTTTGCCAGACTTGGCCTATAAACCTTGAAGACCTCAATGGTTCCTGTTTTAAATTGGCACTGTGGTAGACATTGAGCCTGTCCTCATCCCCTAAGTGTTGGGGTGTAAGCATACATAAGCATATACATGCACACATTCTGTACTGTTGCTGGAGGAAGAGCCTTAAGCCTCTTCCTCTACTGCCTTCCAGGGGCTGAAGCCTAAATTCCTGCCCCCCAAGGTCTGAAGACCTGTCTGCCTGCCAGCATGTTCAAGCATAGCCTTGGTCTCTTATCTTTGCTGGGGTTGGGGGAAATGTAGTCTGAGTCCAGGCAGCTGTGTCTAATGCCCCACCTCAGCATGCCTTACACCATGTTGAAGCAAAGCCTTTTCCCCAATCTAGCAGGCTGGGCATAGCCCCAGAAAATGAAATAACTCGTATGGAATCAGAAAACCCTCCACAAACCAGTGAAAAGGTACAATGATTGGCAGAAAGTGGAAATGGTGTTCACAGAACTGCCAGTCAGGATTATCCTGTTTGGCAGGAAGGGTGGGCAGACTATTCTGGTTCAACAACATCCCTGTCAGGCATATATTTCCTGAGTCACTTCTGCCCTCACTGTCTCTCTTACTTCCTGGGATAATGAAACAAGTCAAGGAGATATCAATACATAGGATTCTGACTGCCCTTGAATGTTGGAAATCGGTTTGTAGCAAGAGGATTAATGGCATTTATTAATTAGTGTCTGCCTCAGCTCTTGATTTGTAAATTTTTTGCCTGCACATCGCTAGTGGTTATATTTAAAATTCCATGCATACCTAGAATTATTGTCCAGTTAAGTCCTTTTAATGTAAATGATGCTTTTGATTTCATTTAAAAACTGACTTTATACTATTCCTTAAATATCTGGTTGCACGTATCCAGCTTCCAAGAAAAGAAAAAACACACAAAGCTTTACATTTCACTTGGGCAAACAGAAATCATGGAACATGAGCAAAGTTTTCAGAGGAATGTGCAGACAATCATCTATCAAGATGAAAGATGCCACCTGTTCAAGATATAAATGAAACCACTGAGATCAGCCCTGTGAAGTATGCTTAAATTTAAAATGCATGAGTGGCTATGGTTTACTCCAGGGGTCATTTCCTGCAGGAGCGGAGCTCCGGCAGTAAAGAGCCCAGGTGTTGGATCCCCAAGCATCGAGAATAAATCCACGTTTCAGGAAAAGCAAAATTTATTTCAAAGCTTTGGAAAGATACTCAAACAAGTTCCTTGTTAGGAATGGGTACAAACAGCTAGGGCAAGCATAATAAAGGGATTTGAACCAGGTACATAACCAATGGGTCACTTTCCCGCTGGCGGGTGAAAGGAAACGGTTGCGCGCTCATTCCCTGGGAACACTGCTATCTCCAGACATAATACAGGTGCAGTTCCCAAGAACTAAAAGCAACAAGCTAGCAGTCAAGCTCACTCCCACACCACGACCTCCAGATGTTTGGCTTAGCGTTACAGCAGAATAAAATACAGGCTAGCAACCAGAGGGGGGAAGGAGAAACTGTACAGTAACACAAGTAACACAGAACACCATGGCATCTTTCCTTCTCTGTGCCTCTCCTTCCTTCCTTCCTTCCTTCCTTCCTTCCTTCCTTCCTTCCTTCCTTCCTTCCTTCCTTCCTTCCTTCCCAGATCTGTGTGTTCCCCCCTCTGCATAGCTAGCAATCCAAAACAGTCCAGTGGCACCTTTAAGACCAAGTCTTATTCAGGTACAAGCTCTCCCTCCTCTGCGAGGACAGATCTGCACGTACCCCCCCCCCAATAGCTAGCAATCCAAAACAGTCCAGTGGAGCCTGAGCGGTGGGTGTTGCCTTCTGACACACTTCTGGTGATGTCAGGGGGTGTGGCATATGCAAATAAGTTATACTAATGAGTTATGCTAATGAGCTCCTGCACCTCTTTTTCTACAAAATGACCCCTGGACTCTGAATTTGAGCCGATGAAGCGTTTGGTTTGAGTAGGATTGTATGCATCTGGGCAGCTCCAACAGTGATTCTCTTGTGCTGTTTCAATAATTTGGCCCCAGAGAAGAGGTAGCCTTCAGCTCATGTTCATCTCAGACAGTTACCACAACTCAATGAAATTCAAGTCCAGTAGCACCCTTAAGACCAACAAAGTTTTATCCAAGGTATGAGCTTTCGTGTGCACGAAAATGACTGGTCCTTCCATGGAACACTTCTTTTGTTTACAAATACTAAGACATGGGAAATGTTGAAAAGAAAAATACCCCCCCCCCATGGTAGGGAGGGGGGTTCCCAAGGATTGTTTGTTTTACAGTGAGAAAACCTCTTATAAATATTTTCTCTTTCAAAATGATAAGTGAATTTTTAAAGCAGTCTTTAGAAATAATATTGTTACAGCCAAGTCCTGCAGTTACAAACCTCATCGATCCAAGGTTCAAAGGTAGTAAGGTTAACGATAACATTGTTATTGCATTTGTCTGGAGGTCTATACAAGCACCACTTTTAGAACTTGGTTTTGGAAAAGAACTTTCAGTTGTCGTGTAACACTGAACTCTTTTAGGCATTTGGTGCAAACTCAGCAGCCTGCCCAAACACATTACTCCCACAAAATGGCATGAAGGCCTTTGAATCCTCTTGCTTCACACTTGCCTCTCATTCCTCCATCTTCTGTATCCAGTGAAAGAAGTGTTGAATGTTTGAAAGCAAACACGCACATAGTCAAGGAGCAATCTGAGTTGAAAGAATGAAGAAGGTCCTTTAAATTCATATGAACTTCCCTGAACTTGAAGTTCCTGCTCAGGCACTTTCATGTATATTACAAATACACTGGTGAGTTTAGGATTGTGGCCACAAACTTTCCAAAATCCATGTGGCCAGGCAGACAGCAACTTTAAATGTAAGAACCAGCACCTTGGATTGAACTTGGAAACAAACAGGTAACCAGTGCAAGGATGTCAGATGTAATATGCAAAAATAGCTTGCTCCAAATAGCAATTGAACTGCATTTCAGGCTAACTGAAGTTTTTGAGTTGTCATTGGCAGCCCCACAGAGTATAACAGTAGTGATAGAAAGGCTTGTAGAGCTGGGCTGGCTAATGCTTGTAGCTGATGCTAAGCAAGTCCCCTCACCTATTTATCTGGGCTTTGTGCCTTTTCTTAGAATCAGTTTTTATCCTACCTTGCTGTTCCTGTTTATTGTAAGTTGTTCTCCAAAGCCCATTTTAATATGCTCCCCTTAGCAGAGCTCTTGGTAGATTTAGGGGGAATCTCATGTGAGGAGTGGTTATATCCCTGTGGAGTTCAGGCTATTTAATCTCTCACATTTTCTACTTTCCTGCAAGGCATATGTCAAGCAAAGACTAATTATGTTAGCTTTGCTTAAGAACATAAGAAGATCCCTGCTGGATCAAACCAATGGTCCATCTAGTCCAGCATCCTGTCTCAAACAGTAGCCAACCAGTTCCTTAATGGCCAACAGCAGGGCATAGAGGCCGAGGCCTCCCCCTGATGTTGCCTACCGGCTCTGGGATTCAGAGGATTAGTGCCTCTAAATGCAGAAATTTCCCTCGGTCATCATGGCTATTGCTTGCAACTATCTATCCAGCCCATTCTGAGGACTGTCATGTGTTAAACCTCCTTTTAGGGTCTGACAAGAGGAGTAGGGAAACAGTGGCAAAATTCATCCTTATGGGCACTAAAACATGGTCCACAACCAAGTCCGGAGACTATCTTGACTGACAGGGTTCTGACAACTTTGATTTCTTATAGTAGGCTTACTGATATTTTAGCTAATTTTCAAAATGTACTAGTTACATTCTTTTGTTATGTGAAACTTTTGATTCTACATCTTATTTATTTGCATATTGCATGGAACATTTGTATTGGGCCCAGCCTGAATAAGTCCAACAAGCCATTGTGTTCCATGGACTATTTTATTGAGAATACATTGATAGTCTATGATTATTTCTGGTCACATGGTTAACCAGCAGCTCTTCCACTTTCTGAAGAAGCTTGGATATCGCTTGTTGTTCTTACTACGTTGTCCGTCGCCATTTTTAAGGATGTTTACTTTTATAAAGTTTGCCAAAGTCCCGAAAACTTGCTTCAGTGCTTAACTGCCTCCTGAAATCTCTCCGTACAGTACATTGCCGCTTTTAAACATGCCCCCCCTTTCTTCTAGCTTTGTAACGCTTATAAACAGTTCTTAGCGGAGGAGAGTCCCCTCTCCCCCCTCGCTTTTCCCCGGGGAGGCTTTCGCTTTGTTGTTTTGTTTCAACTTTACTCACTCTTCATATGTAGATCAAGTAGATCTCGCTGACAGATATGCTTATTTACCGCTCAACCTCCACTCGCTTGATGGGGTGTGCGTAGCTTAGTCCTTGCCGGAACACAGCAGAGAGACCGTCGGAGCAAAGGGATGCCTCAATTTCCCGACAGTGTGCCGGGAAAGAGGCGACCTTCTCATACTGGAGACCCTTCGCAAAGGTCCCCAGGGGGCGTGGACATTCGCATCCCCTCTGTAACTGCTGGTTTGTGAGCCACCTCCCTGGGAGATCTCAGGAGTCACAGCCGCCATCAGCTCGCCGGAACCCTGCCTCTTGCAAACAGTGTCTTAAGCCTTTGTCCCCTGTGCTACATGTCAGCTGTTGCTTTTAAAAGGACTGTGTGAATATTGGAGAAGCGTCTAACCGATTATCATAGGGGCTTCCAGGATCGAAGAGAAGAGACAAATGGGCATTTACAATTCGAAGGGCCTGTATGCAGACCATAAGCAAGGCTTAAAGCAAAGGAGTATCCTTTATGGCTATAGCCTAATTAAATCTGCTGGGCAATAAGGTGACAAGACTCTCTTCAAGCCGGGCAGTGAAAAGCAAATTGGAACGACCCCTATGATTGAAGGCAAGAATTTAAGCAGAACAGTTCTGGAAAAAGGAGAAGGGACTTTGTTTTGAGATGGCCAGTTCCTGATACAGCAAGATGGTGCCACAGGGAAGAAGAAAGAGGAAAGCAGCAATAGAAGAGAAAATGAGATTGTGTAATATCTACTAAGGGAGACTTATTGTTAATTTGCTTTTAATGGTGGAGGGGAAAATAATGGTTAAATGAGATGCCATTGTTCTCTGTAATTTGTGTCTAAGTTAAATAGCGATTCTCCTGGACTACTCTTCATATAGTTAGATTTGTTGGGATGTTTTTACAAGCTATGATGATGATTGATCACTCTCAATGTTAAAGAAAGCTCTTTATTATTGTTAAGCAAATTTTTTACAAGCTGTATGTGACCTCCAACCTTTGGGGTTTTAGTGGGTTTTCTTTTCTTTCTCCTATAGTGTGTAGATTCCCTCCCTAATTTCGTTGTAGTTTTTAGTAAATGCAAATAAAAAATCCTCTACGGGGGGGCCATAAAAAAAAAGAGAGACAGAATACACTGATAGTGAACAATAGGATTTCAGAATAGATCAGTTGTGGCGGAATCTGAAAATGATATGCATGGTAAATAAAGCTGCTGAATTCTTGTGCATGGCACTAACTCACTTTTCTACCGGGGGATGGATCCAATAGAGTTCCCAAACTCTTAATGGAATGTCAGAGAACCCTGTCCCCTGGAGTCATCAGCGGCACAAAGGTTAGATCTATGGGCTGACCGCTGGGATAGATCACTGAACATTGGCCACCATCATCTAATAATCTAATAATATTAATGTATTAGTATTATTTAATGTCTAGCACATTTTAATGTTGGAGTGTTTTATATGGTTTTAGGGTTATATAAACTATTTACTTCTGTGTTTTTATTCTTTTACGTAAGCTGCCCTGAGCCGGTTTTGGCTGGGAGGGCGGGGTATAAATCTCACACACACACACACACACACACACACACACACACACACACACACTTATCCCATCCAAAGTGGGTTTAATAAGAAAGTAAGTACCCCCCATTTTTGTTTTGCCAGGTTAAGAACATAAGAACAGTCCTGCTGGATCAGACCAATTATCCATCTAGTCCAGCATCTTGTCTCACACAGTGGCTAACCAGTTCCTCTGGGTAGCAAACAACAGGGCATACAGGCTGAGACCTTCATCTGATGTTGCCTCCTGGCTCTGGAATTCAAAGGCTTAGGTTCCCTTCAGTTACTATGGCTAGTAGCCACTGATAGATTTATCCTCCATGAATCTATCTAATCCCCTTTTTAAACTGTTTATTCCTGTAGCAGAGTGGAGTCCATATCTTAGAATAACAGCCACTTCTCAGGAGATGGTACATGTATTGACCGCATATTGAAACAACCTCTAAAATATATTTTCAGGGCCAAACTGCACATAGAATCATAGATTGTTAGAGTTGGAAGGGACCTTGCAGGTCATCTATTCCAACCCCCTGCACTCTGCAGGAGCATAGCCAACAGATAGCCCTACAACATACCCGAAAGATGGTCGTCCAGCCTCTGCTTGAAAATGTCCAGTGAAGGAGCATCTACCACCTCCCGAGGCAGTCTGTTCCACTGCTCAACCACACTTACAGTTAGGAAGTTTCTCCTGATATTTAGCTGGTATCGACTCCCTTGTAATTTCCACCCATTAGATCTAGTCTTGCAATCCGGAGCAAGAGAGGAGAACAGATCTGCTCCATTTTCTACATGACAGCCCTTCAAATACTTGAAGACTGCAATCATGTCCCCTCTAAGCCTTCTCTTTCCCAGGCTAAACATACCCAACTCTTTCAGCCTTTCCTCATAAGACTTGGATTCCAACCCTCTCTCCATCCTGCTTGCCCTCTTCTGGACACGCTCGAGCTTTGTCAACATCCTTCCTAAAATGTGATGCCCAAAACTGGACACAGTACTCCAGGTGAGGCCTGACCATAGCAGAATAGAGGGCAGAATTACCACCTCCCGTGATCTGGACACAATGCTTCTGTTAATGCATCCTAAGATTGCATTAGCTTTCTCCGCAGTCACATCGCACTGCAGGCTCATGTTTAGCTTGTGATCAATTAAAACACCTAGATCCCTTTCACATGAGCTGCTGTCAAACCAAGTCCCTCCCATTCTATATCTGTGCCTTTGAATTGTTTATACCTAAGTGTAGGACTTTGCACTTATCTCTATTGAAATTCATTTTATTTGTCTCAACCCACTGTTCCAGCCTATCTAGATCATGACTTTGAAGATTTTGAAAACTTACAGCAATGCACTTAACTGTAGGAATGGTGCAATTTGTATTGAAGTAGCAGCGTGAAGGGTGTGTGTGTGTGTGTTAGGATTTTATTTCTTTTGCTCCTGACATTTTCCCAGTGCCTCCCCTTTAGAACTGCTCTTTGCTCCGAGAGGGGAAACATACATATACTCTCTGGGTGGCTCTATGTTTACCCGAGTGATACAAACAGGAATTCTGTTGAGGTGATTTGTATTGAGAAAAGGATGTGTGGAAAGCATCAACTCCCTGCCACATGGTGGCCCTGATCAGAATTGCATCCTGACTGTTTTTACCTTAAAAGCAACAACAACCTGGCAGAGAGCCTGATCCTAGATGTTGATTCATGATGCATAGTTAGGTTTTCACCATGGCCTGGTTGAGAGCAGCATCTCCCCCCCCCCCACAAGCCCCTTTGGACAGGATGGCACTGCTCCTGGGCCAGCTCAGAGCCCTACAAAAGATTCCCATTGTCCAGAGTCTGCCAACAAGCTTCCAGTTAGCCATCTCTTCAATACAGCATTCAACTGGAAGTATGGAAAGGAAGTTTCAACTATCCCCATACCAGGGGTCATTTCGTAGAAAAAGAGCTGCAGGAGCTCATTAGCATACCTTATTAGCATATGCCACACCCCCTGACCTCACCGGAAGTGTGCACCAGCCCCTCTGATAGGCAGAAGCACCTGGGATCCATTCTTTCCCCCCTCTCCCTTCCCTTCGCCTCCAAGTCGGGCGAAGGAAAAGGGGAGGGGGAGGATCTCAGGTGCTTCCCACAGCCAGCCTGGGTAAATTATAGAATCACAAGAAAGGGGTCCCGTGAAAATCGCGGGGGGAGGAGCGGGGGAGCTCCGCACACCTTGAATAAACATTTGTTGGGCTTAAAGGTGCCGCTGGACTCGAAAGGAACAGAAATGAAAACATCAACTGGAGAAGGGAGGGGGCCCCCTCATCCCGCTCCTCACCCAGCTGCTGAGAAGAACCTCGCCTTAAAAGGATGGTCGCCTCTGACTTCCGGGAGGCAGCCGGGGAGGGTAGGTGTATTGCGAAACTCCCCCCCCCCCCACGGGCATGTGCAGAGGCGGCTGAGGGACGGTTGGCGCCGCTGCGGCCGGGCGCTTCACACTCGTCCCCGCCAGAGGCCTCTGGGCAAACCCGGGCTCTTTCCCCGCCGCCAGCCGCCCTCTCTTCTGCCATGGGAAGGCAGCGGGGCGGCCTTGGCTCAACAAAGCGAAGCAGAAGCCTCCGTGCCCCCCACACACCCCACACTGGAATAAGAACATAATATCAGGCCATACCACATTGCAATAAAGCCCCTACAACTGTATACAGAAATACTGAGCTTCCCTACCATTTGCCACAACTAGCCCACCACACAACCAGGATCAAGACTCCTAAGTGGACCAACAGACAGGCATACACTCGTTTGAGAAACTGAGTATTACATTACAACACCTCTGGAACATTA
>NW_015165270.1:174024-175898 GCF_001447785.1 Gekko japonicus | reverse complement strand
AACCCTTCCTGCTCTACCTCTCCTGATTTGCCTAAGTTCACACAATCAGCATTATGATCCTTTTAAAGTTGAAAGCATGATATAAATGCAAAGGACTATTTGTAAGATTATCTGTAAGACACAAGACCAGGACGCATCTCATTTCTGGCAATCACTTGGAGAGACCCTATCACTCAGCTTCCATTGCCTCACACACACTCCACACTGGAATAAGAACATAATATCAGGCCATAGCACATTGCAATAAAGCCCCTACAACTGTATACAGAAATACTGAGCTTCCCTACCATTTGCCACAACTAGCCCACCACACAACCAGGATCAAGACTCCTAAGTGGACCAACAGACAGGCATACACTCGTTTGAGAAACTGAGTATTACATTACAACACCTCTGGAACATTACAGATCAGTAGAGGCAGCACTGCACAGTGGTCAGAGTTGCAGATTGATGTGGGGAGACCCAGGTTTGTATTCTCACTCTGCTGGCTGAGTGACCCCGGGCCAAATCTCCCCTTCTCTACCTAACCTACCCCACAGGGTTGTTGTGAGGATGAAATGGAGACTCATGGGCAGGGTCCCCAGCTTCCCTGGCAGGAACACTATGTTAAGCAATCTCTCACACTTATGCAGCCATAGCAGGCAGGAGGGAAGGAGGCAAATACCTCCAGTGCTAGAGACTTGTAGAGGAAGAGTCAAACTTTGGGGACTCACCCGTGCACCAGAGGGCCAAGGCAGCAGGAGGCAAGAAGCCTGGGCGAGCTGGGCTCCTCCATGCCTGGCAGAAGATGAGGGGCAGAAGCGAGAGGTGGGCAAGCAGAAGAGGCACTCAGGCAGCCGCAAAAGCTGCGTGCAAGCAAACTCCCGCCGCCCCAAGCTTCAGGGCTGCCTCGTTAAAGGAGTGCGGGGGCCAGACTCACAAATGAGAAAAAGCAAGCTCAGGGTTTATGGGTCACATTTTGGGCTGTGGAAGAGGAACCAGCTCCATTCCTGGAGTTGTCTCGAGTTCCTGTGCTTTTGGTTTTGCTTTTTGCCAATCCGCCTCCCAAGACTGCTCCAGGTGCTCCGGCCTGAGGGCTGCTGGGGGCAGGGCTCGAGTGCTCATTACTTGTGGAGCTGAGGCTCAATGTCTCCAGCTGCTCCGCCACCTTCCCTTCCCTTGGTTTGCTCGGGGAGCCTGAGCAAGCTGGCTGCTGGAGGGAAGGAGAGGTGGTTTAAACCACCTTCCCTTCCCTTGGCTTGCTCAGGATCCCCGTGGCTGCAGAGACCCCAAGCAAGACGGCTGCTGGAGGGATGTGCATTCGGTTTGTTTGAATCAAATGCACCCCCGAAAATGGCCCATTCGGGCCCGCTTCAGGCTGCTGCGGGCGAATCAGATTCTCTGATCTGAATAGGCTTCCCGCAGTTCGGCCCCATTATATTCCATGTGTTAATCACTCTTTGGATGAAGAAGTACTTCCTTTTATTTGTTCTAACCTGACTGTTCAGCAATTTCCTTGAGTGCCCTCAAGTTCTTGTATTGTGAGAAAGGGAGGGAAGTACTTCTTTCTCTACCTGCTCTATTCCATCCATAATCTTATAAACCTCGATCATGTCACCCCTCAGCCGTCGATTCTCCAAGCTAAAGAGCCCCAAGCATTTTAACCTTTCTTCATAGGGAAAGTGTTCCAACCCTTTTATCATTCTAGTTGCCCTTTTCTGCACTTTTTCTGCACAGTGTTGTTGTGAGGATAACACAGAGGAATGGGGAAGCTACTTTGGATCTCCATTGTGGAGAAAGGTGGGGTATAAGTGAAGTAAATAAAAATATAGCTGAAGATGAGGAGCAGATAAAAGGTAGGTTAGTTGGTGAGTGGGGAGGAAAAAGGGAAAGGT
>NW_015165270.1:109588-173980 GCF_001447785.1 Gekko japonicus | reverse complement strand
AGTTGAATATAGGGGTGAGTCCTTGCAGGTTCTCCAGTGTGCAGTTGGGTTTGGCCTGGTGTCAGACACCACAAACTGGGCCATAGTTTCCCCAGGTAAGGCTACCCGGGGGAAGACAGAAGGGAAAGTTGGAGATTAACAGAGTCATAAGAAGAGTGAGGTTAGCTGGTGTGTGTGAAGGAGAGAAGGAAACAGGAAAAGGGGGAAAGGCTATGGGGGCTTTCAGGAAAGGGAAAGAAGGGAAAATGAGGAGGAAATAGTGGGAAAATGAAAATCCTGCTGCAAGTCCTTGCAGGTCCCTGCTTGTACTAATCATAATTTTTGTTCTGAATACTCTATTTTTTATTACTATGGTTTTGAAACTATTATGAGAATGCTGTCCTGTGAAATACTGTCCAGTATTTTAAGAAAAAGTTTATGTCATCTCTAATAATAATTTTAAGGGCTTTGTTGAACAAATACAAAAATATTAATTGCTTTTTTGGTGTCTAGGAGATAGCTTCCTTAAACTGGTTGCCTTGCATTCAAATGACGTAGAAACAACTTGTTACCACTGTCTGATTCAACTTCCAGGATTTTAACATAGTCTGTTTTTGTAAAAGCCACTTTTGTTCAGACGTTGTAGTAACTGGTTAGGCTTTTAACTACAAAGGAGTATTTCATTTTCCACAAGATTAATAGTAAGCTAGAATCAGCTGGTAGTGCCAACTGCCTTGATAATACAATTGACCACAGAAAGCTTTGTTAGGTCCCTTTTTTGCATTTTCCAGAGAACTGGAAGACTACACAATTGTTGGGGAGGAGTTTCTGATTTTTGCAAGTCATTAATCTGCTGAGCATTTGAGGAACACAAGTATTTGTAACAGGAGGTTGATTCTGACATTCAGTGATGACTGATTTTTTAAAATAGCAAGGATCTCTAAAAGATACATGATTTTGTTGGACATCATTATGAGATCATTTTTTTCTTCATCCATCATCATCTAGTTTGATATTCATCCACTTCAAGGTCAATGAAGTCTCATTGTTACTGTCTGTGGCAAACTGCTTTACACTTATTTGATCTCCTATTGTCACTGTGAAGCTAAACCCATACAGCAGTAAATTATTTTCAAGCCTTCCTTGCTTATATTTGCCTAGTGGTGTGTGTGTGTGTGTGTGAGCAGTTTCAGGAGTTTTCCACGCAATGGTAGGCTGACTCCTAGCTTCAAGTTACAGCTGAAAATTCTTTGAAATTTGGATTGATATGTGTTGATGTGAATTATATGGACAAACTGATTGATGAGAGAAATGATCAGAGTGTTTGACTGCTTCAATGAAAACACACAGATGTCACAAGTCTGTGACAATACTATACTCTCACTTACAATTGCTAGCCTGATCAGAAAACTACAACCATGACCATTTTCCGGTCTTCCACTCACCCCCCACAACACTTTGGTTAAGAAAAATTGAACTCTCCCCCCATGCTTCTTCCAAGTTTTCTATTTAACTATGTTCACCCCTTTTAAATTTTGAGCATGTGTATGTATGCATCAAGGGGGGGGGGGAAGGGACCTGGAATGTATGAGCTTGTGGAGCTGGAAAAAATTCAGGTTTTTTTATTGTACCAAGCCATTGTCTCTGATGCCAGCTTGTGAATGGTGGAGAGGAGGAGATTAGTTAGTGGGTTTGGTCCGGTGCTCAGATTGTCAGGGTGCTGTGGGGGAGCCTATGGCTTCCAGCCTCCAGGCTTGGAAATTTTTGGAGATTTTGGGGTAGAGTCTGTGGGAGGGTGGGGTTTGGGGAGGGAAGTTCAGCAGAGACGTGATGCCATAGAGTCTGCCTTCCAAAGGTGCCGTTTTCTCCAGGGGAACATATTCCTGTAGTCTGAGATCAGGTGTAATTGTGGGAGATCTCCAGCCCCTCCCCCCAGAAGTTGGCAACCCTAGGGGGCCAAGGATTATAGCTGCAGAACAGGTAGCAAGGAGAAGCTGCATTAGGCCAGCTGGCTAATGTTACTTGCTCGATCCAGTCACTGGCCACTCATGTCGCTTCCTGCCTGAGCACTCCAACCCATAATCCCAGCCATCATCAACAGCTAGAGCTGCCTGGCTGCTTCCAGGGCTGGATATGAGCCCATGACTAAAACATGTTGCAGTTTCCAAACTCAGTGCTGGGCAAGGGCAAAAATCAGAGTGAGATACAACAGCCAAGTTGGGCTGGGGGAGTAGAATGTGTGCAGGATAGAAAGTATGTGTGTCCCTATATTTCTTGTGTGCAGCAAAGTACATTTGCATAGAAGCTTTATTCGTTTATCAGATAAATGGGTATTGTGACAAACCACTTCCTATTAGAAAATCCATATGCTACCTCTTCAGAGACCTGCTCACATAATAAAACAGCACAATAAAACAAAGAAAGCAGCATAAAAACTGTCAAACCAAAAAAACAAGCCATTAAAAACATGAAAACAAGCCATGGGTAAAAATTGCATAAAACAACAGTCTTAAAAAAAACAGTCCTCAGGCTACAAGCAGACCTTAAAACAGTTTAAAAGTTCTTTTTAAAAAACCCTCTGTCATGATCTGGGCTAGGGTTGCCAAGTCTGAATTTCGCCACATCCACGTCACCCGGAAGAAAAACATCATAGAATTTTCCCTCGGATGACCGTGGCCCCGCCCCCAGCGTGCCCGATGTGGTTGCGTCACTTCTGGGTGACGTGCACGTCAGGGTGGGGTTCCCCCTGGGGCCCAATCTGCCAGCGGCGGGGAACGGGCCTCTGGGGCGGGGTTTTCCCCGCCCCCCGGGGGGACTTGGCAAGCCTCATCTGGGCTGTGCCACCAGATGCCTACTAGGCCCAGGGAGCCTGGCTAGCAGTAGATGAGGCTGGGCCTACAACTCCCAGAAGCCCCTGAGAGGTTTTGGAGCCAAAATTGACCAATAGGGAAGAAAAGGGCTAGGGAACAAAAGGGCTGGTGCCAGAGCAAAGGCTGTTCTTTCTTTCAGAGGGCAGAGCCAGAAGGAAGGCTGCTGCAGGAAGAAACCTGAGGGAAGGGTGAGTAGTCTAGTGTCACTTGGAATAGTGAGCTAGGGACAGTATATATTTAGATGTGTTAGGGCATTTGATTTCTTTTCTTTTCACCCACTTACTGTTATTATTCTGCACCTTGTTGTTTGACCTCCTATAAAATAAACCGTTTCCTTGTTTCACTCTGCCTGGTCCTCACGCCTGTTATTCGGCCAAAAGGGAGGTCTGAAGGTCTTGGGAGGGTGCTCTGGGCCTTCTCAAGGGAACCTAAATCCAGAGTGGTGGCAGGGTCAGGTGACACCCCACCTGAGCCGTGACACCTTCTGTTAAGTTGCCATTTTCCCAAGACCAAACAATGTCCATAGTCTGGAGATCAGCTGTAATTATGGGATAACTCTAGCTTTCAGTTGGAGGTTGGCAACCCTAGCAACATGTGAGCCTCAATGAGAGGGTACTCGGAAGGTGAGGTCCCACCACTGAAAAGTCATGTTGATGGTCACCACCCATGACACCTCTCAGTGGGGTGACAGAGAGCTGGGCTTGGATTATCTCCTTTGCAGTGGTTCTGAATTCTTTCCCACTGAGTCACTGATTGCTTTAGGCCTAAAGAATCTCACTCAGTGTTTCCAATATACGAAATGAGCAAATATTTTTCTAGAATTTTTTCCAGTTGCTTAATTCATTAATGAAAATGTGATGTATGTAGTTGTTATAAAAGCATTGAACCTGCCACATCACTTGTGTTGGGATATATGCTGCAATAATAAAGACTATTTCTAAACTCTAAATTATCAAATAGCTGAGGTTATATAATCGTCCCAAAAAGCATCTTCAATACAGGAATGTAAACAAGTTACTGAAATAGTGCCAGTGATAGTTTCTGTTGGGTGTGCACATTGCCACATTGGTCCTGTGTTGCTCAACTAGCAGATGGCATCATGGGAACAAATCCTTAGATACAGGAATTAGTGTCTCACCCACATGCCATACATGTAGAAGGAATGGAGAAAGCCAGTTGTAAGATTTATGCTGAACATTTTCTCAATCTTATCAGGTTCCAAAACTGCCAAGAGTGTGTTCCAAAATCTAAATTACATTGGTGACAAAACCTCCATTCATAACTGAACAATCCCTTCAGATATTTGTATCTGAGATCCCAGTATATGAATCACATTGGTTGGTATTTATATGGCATGGACTATCCTGCATTAGGCAGTTCAGTAAATCATCATCTTCTGACACAAATGTTATTAAAGAGCTTTGAGCCAAAATTAAGCTACATACCAGTCTTCTTAGAAATGAAGATAACCCAAAGCTTTGAATTTGAATCATTAGTAGACTGGAAACACTAATCTTTTGTACCTGCTTAGTGGATAATTGATTTCTCATAAGGGCACTATCTGTTCTTCAAAACACATGAGGAAAACTAGGGTTAATTGAAAGCTAGTTTTGAAAATAACTATTATTTATTACATTGATTTATGCCAAACTATAGCAAGTAAAATTTGATTGTTAACAGATGTCATCATATCTCTAATTTTGTGGGACCAAATAAGAGAAGGATGTATGCTGTGGTGCAAATCTATGGGGATCAGTTTGATACGGTATACATGTAAATGTGAGCACATGAAGCTGCCTTATACTGAATCAGACCCTTGGTCCATCAAAGCCAGTATTGTCTACTCAGACTGGCAGCAGCTCTTCAGGGTCTTGGGCAAAGCTCTTTCACATCACCTACTGCTTGATCCTTTCTACTAAGGTGCAAGGGATTGAACCTGGGACCTTCTGCATGCTAAGCAGATGTTCTACTACAGAGCCATAGCCCCTATCAGGTTGCATGTGCATTGTTTTTCGGATTTGTGTGTGTGATTGCTATGCTGGCATCTGTGTCGAATGTAGACTCCTGCTACTCTTTGGAGAGTGAAGGAAGGAGATAGTGGCATAATCTGGACCCATTTTGTACAAAATGAGAGGTCTGTAAGGAAGAAACCAGTCAAGTAGACAAGCAACATGAACAGTGTCAGTAAGTCAGTTGTTTATTATGGTCATGACCAGCAATATTAAACATACATTAGCAAATATATTTACCATTACATTAAAAATATAAAATAACACGTCTTTTTCACTAAATCAGCACTGAATCACAGTCGACTTGTGGCTACATCGAATCTAGCAACTCTATCTGTGGTTCCAGGATTGAGATCCACTAGAAGAAGGGAGGTATACCATTCCCTCAATTGCCTTTAAAAGAAGAAGAAGAAAAAGTGAAGTGTAGTGGGTTAGACGCATGTAGAAACCACAGAGACAGATGTAGTGATCAGCATGGTTTACTTGTGCACAACAAAGACAACCACTACTGGCCGGCTGGCCAACTATATACACACCTGGGGACACCCCCCTAGGTCCCGTTGGTGGGTTCAAATCTCCCGCCATGGTCCTATTGGTTCCCAAGTGGAAAGACTAGGAGCCTATTCCCCATTGTTCATACATAGTCAAGCTCAGGAGTATTCGCTGGCCCCTGATGGCGGTCAGCGGACATAACAAAAAGATAGGGAAACATGAACAACAAGCTTCTGGACTTCCTGGAAATAAGAATCTAGACCAGACAGGGTCTTCCTCTGATCTCACAGCCTCATCTTATGATGATATGAAAAATTTGCCATAATTGAGAATCACAACCATTTAATTGACCTGTTGCTTGGGTATGAATGCGAAGGAGACATTTATGCTGAGTGGAGCTGAGGTTGGAGCTCAGTAGTCACCTGATAACCAGCAAGTCATGACAGCAGTGTTGGTTGGGATTTCTCTGAGCCATGTTCCTGATATACAAGGAAGAAGTTGGACATCAACCATCATTCATACTTGACGTTGAGGCAGAAAATGCTACAGATACAGAAGGAACGTTTGGCTTTCCATTTTTGTTTTAGCAAATCTGACATGCACAAGAAGACAAATCCTTAACCTAGAAACAGCCAGAACCCCACTTGCCCAACAAAGGTATATTATGCCACCTATAGAATAATGAATATTCCTCAAAGATGCAGGGCATGTTATAAGAGCCTGTAAACAGATTTATTCCAGGCAGGCTGATTAGAAGAATCCCATTTCTTCACCAATAAATAGACAATATAAACATATACAAAGCCATCTGTTTCCCTCTTCCTTTAATAATGGTCTCAACACTCAGGGAGTGGTTTCTACTTGAGGGAAAGTAGGCAAATTTTCTATTTCACCTGTTTTTGAAGTGATGTGCTATTCATCAGTCATGATTTCCTCTTATAACTAGAAGAGCCACCTTCCATCCTCATTATCCCAATACAAATAAAACTGTATCTATAGTCTTTAAATGATGTCACAAATTTGTACAGCTTCACAATGCAAAACAAAGACTAAAAATTGGTCACCTAATACTCAAGAACAAATGTACTTGAAAACAAACACCACAGAATTTGGTGAAACGTCATGTTCTAATGTGATTTGGATAGCAATGAGTCATTTTCAAAGACTCTTCTTTATAGCTAAAGAAGAAGAAGAAGAGATTGGATTCATACCCTGTCCCTTCACTTCCTGAAGGAGTCTCAGAGTGGCTGACAATCCTTTTCCGTTTCCCTCCCCACAACAGACACCCTGTGAGGTCGGTAGGGCTGAGAGAGCTCTTTTGAGAACTGCCCATGAGAGAACAGCTCTGAAAGAACTTATGACTCACACCAGCAGCTGCACAAAATGCTCCAAAAGCTACACCAAAATGCCATTGATAATTTTGTTTTGTGTCATTCATTACAATTTGTTTACTTGACATAAAATTATGGAGGGAGGGGGGTGCTTTCAGTTCAGTCTTCCCACTCTCCCAATGTACAAACCACTGTGTAAAAGTAAATGAGAAAATATATCCTTAAAAATTAGCTAGACAAGACAAGTTGACAAAAAAGGAATAATGTCAGGTAGCCCTGTCATGGTGTTGGAATGTGAGGGGGGATTTTATCTCCCTCCCATTCCCAGCGTTTCTCTGCCTAACGCTCCCGCTATCTGCACATTGGCCTTGAAGATGCTTTGCTTTGCTGTAATTCCCCAGGCGCGATGAAACTTCATTGGCTTCGCAGGTGGGGGGGGTAGTTTGAATATGCTATAAGTTAGTAGCCATCTTATTATAGGGCATTCTTAACACAGTCTGTTCTACATGTACTTTAGTTCTGTGTGACCATAATAAACACTTATCTTCTGAAGAAGCAGGGGTCATTTCCTGCAGGAGCGCACAGGAGCGGAGCTCCGGCAGTAAAGGGCCCAGGGGGCGGGCACATGCAACAAGCCCCGCCCCCTGCTTCCAGCAGCCCCAGGCCACAAGGAGCAAGAAGCAGCCAGGTAAGTTGCAGAGCCCCTCCCCCCCAATAGCAATCCAAAACAGTCCAGTGGCACCTTTAAGGCCAAGGTTTATTCAGGTACAAGCTCTCCCTCTTCTGTGAGGGCAGATCTGCGTGTCCTCCCCCCCCCCTCATAGCTAGCAATCCAAAAGAGTCCAGTGGAGCCTGAGCGGTGGGTGTTGCCTTCTGACTCATGTCCAGTGATGTCGGGGGTGTGACATATGCAAATAAGTTATGCTAATATGTTATGCTAATTGTAATGTATTGAAATGATTACATGAATCACCTCATAGGACTCCCATGTTAAGCTTCGAGCCAGACCAGGGCTCCTCTGAGCGAACTTCCTATTGGTCGCTTCGTAACAGCGACCAATCAGAACGATACCATTCCCTAGGAGGGAAAGACTCCCATTGGTCTTTATTCTAGCAATCTCATTGGTTGTTATTTGTAAATAGGCGTGGCTACATTAGCCCGGTTATGTTTAAAAGGAGCATAAGCTCCCACTGTTTTCTGTTCTGGTTTCTTACTGAGTTAGTGCTTGCTCGTTACTTCCAATAAAGCTGAATCACTTGCTGAATCACTGTACGAGTCCTTTGTTAGCGCGATCTAACAATTGGCGACGAGGATGGGATGTTAGAGCAGGTAGGCAGCCCTGCGGACATCCACACTTCGGACTCGGAAGAAAGCGGGCAGAGCACAGCAGCCGATCCGGCGGAGGCGCCACCAGCTCCGGTGCCCAAGTCTCCCCCGATGGCTGGAAGCCAGAAGTTCGAGTGCTTCGAACCCTCCTCAGAAGACTGGGACTCCTACCTGTCCAGGTTCGAGTTCCATCTGGAGACCCACGACATCACCGATGAGGCGAAGAAACGAGCATGCCTCCTGAGTTCCTGCGGGAAGGGGACCTTCGACATAGCCAGGTCGTTGGTGGCCCCAACTGATATAAAGACTGTCACCTACGCTGACATCACGGAGAAGCTTAAGGCTCACTATTCTCCACAACCGTCGGAGATCGCCTGCCGGCACGCTTTTTACAAGCGGAACCAGGCCGGAGGCGAGACCATCGCAGATTTCGTGGCGGCCCTTCGCAAAGCCGCACGGCCATGTAATTTCCACAACGTGGAGGAAGCCCTCAGAGACCGTCTCGTCTGCGGTCTCAAAGATGAAAGGCTGCAACAGAGGCTGTTCGCCCGCACCACCCTGACCTGGGCAGTGGCCTACGAAGAGGCCGTGGCCGCGGAAGCAGCGGAGAAGTCCACGAAGGAGGTCCGCCAGCGGGTGGCAGAGCCCAGTATACACGCTCAACGAGACAGCGAGGGCGAAGACGCGGATGATGACGTCAACGCGGTTCGAGGCAAGCGGACCCCAGCGAAGACTACCAACGTCAAGCCTTGCTCCGGTTGTGGCGGGAAGCACCAGCGCGGCTCCTGTTGGGCTCGTGATGTCGACTGCAGAGCGTGTGGGCGGCGTGGTCATCTGGCCAGAGTCTGCAGATCAGCGAAGAAGGATCCCTCAACTAACAACCGGTCAGCGCAGAGGGGCACTCCAGTCAGCACCCAAGGCAAGACCCGTTCCTCAGCATCGGAAGCAAGCTGCCAGTTGACGGCGACCTTGTCGAGCGCATCGGCCGTAAATCGCACCAGCAGCCAGGGCAAGATCACCGTGACTCCACTCCTCGACGGCCGACCCTGTACAATGGAGGTGGACTCAGGATCGTCCGTGACGGTGATTTCTGCCGCGTCCTGGCGCCAGTTGTTCCCGAACCGAAGCCGGCGGCGGCTCCAGCCTGCGGGAACCAGAGTGTCCGACTTCCAGGGCAACCGAATTCCCTTGGCCGGACGGGACTCTGTTACTGTTGAGTATAAGGGGAAATGTGTTAAACTGTCATTCCTGATTGCAGAGGGAGACCGGGTTAACCTGCTAGGGTTAGATTGGTTTGAGCCATTGGGCATCGGTATTTCTGGGATTAACAGGATGTCTGAAAATAAATGGGGCATGCTGTACGACCTGTTCCCTGATGTATTTGCCGAAGGGTTGGGAAGGTACAAGGGCCCCCCGGTTGCGTTTGACTTAGATCCGTCAGTCAAACCTATTAGGTTGAAGTATCGGAAAGTACCTGTGTCTCTCAAACATAAGGTGGAAAAAGAGATTGACAAACTAGTTGAGCAAGGGGTTTTAGAGCCAGTACCATACAGCAAATGGGAGACCCCGATCGTAACCCCTGTCAAATCAGATGGGTCCATACGACTATGCGCCGATTACAAATGTACGATTAACAAGGCGCTGCAGCAACATTCGTACCCGGTCCCGGTAATAAGCCACATTTTGGCTTCCCTGGGGGGTGGCAAGATTTTCGCCAAATTTGACCTGGCCCAGGCATACCAGCAGTTGCCTGTCACCCCGGAGGCTGCCGAGGCCCAAACAATTGTAACCCACCAAGGGGCTTTTAAAGTGAACAGGCTGCAATTCGGGGTCAACGTAGCACCTGGGATTTTTCAGGGCCTCATGGAACGTCTACTAAGGGGGGTACCTGGCACAGTGCCCTATTTTGACGACGTGCTGATTGCGGGCGGGTCTGAACAGGAACTACTGGACCGGGTTAAAGAGGTCCTCAGGCGTTTTCAAAATGCCGGTCTCAGAGTTAAGCGCTCAAAATGCACGCTCGGGGTGGAAAGTGTGGACTTCCTGGGGTTTCGCATTGACGCAGAGGGAGTCCACCCCACGGATGAGAAGGTATCTGCAATCCAAAACGCCCCCAGGCCGGTGAGTAAGAAGGAGCTCCAATCCTTTTTAGGACTCCTGAATTTTTATCATGCGTTTTTACCGCATAAGGCATCAGTGGCGGCCCCTTTGCACGCGCTTTTGCACAAGGAGGCAAAATGGAAGTGGGGGCAGGCCGAGGAAAAGGCTTTTGTGGGAGTCAAGGAGCTGCTGACATCTAATGCCGTACTCACGCATTATGATGAACACAAGCTCCTGGTGTTAGCTGCTGACGCTTCACCTTTTGGAGTAGGCGCAGTTTTAAGCCATCTGATGCCTGATGGGAGCGAGGCGCCTATCGCTTTTTATTCTAGATCACTATCTGCGGCAGAGCGGAACTATGCCCAGATAGACAAGGAGGGTCTGGCGTTGGTAGCGGCTGTCAAAAAGTTCCATGATTTTATTTTTGGCAGACGATTTTTGCTGGTCACTGACCACAAGCCGCTACTGGGGATTTTTGCGCCCGATAAGCAATTGCCAAACATCATGTCCCCACGCATGCTTAGATGGGCGATATTTTTGCAGGCTTATGATTTTGACTTAGAGCACCGGCCTGGGAAAGCGATTGGGCATGCGGATGCCCTCAGCCGGTGCCCGGTGCCGGACATTGGCGCAGACCCTGCCCCCGCCTGTGAGGTCTTGGCAATTGAGGAGCTTCCTCGACCCCCGGTATCATCCAGGGACATTGCAGCACACACGGCCAAGGATAGCGTGCTGTCCCGAGTATTAAACTGGGTTTGGAGGGGGTGGCCGGTTGGAAGCGTTGAACCGGAGTTCGGCCCTTACAAAAGCCGTCAAAATGAACTATCCATTTCTAAGGGCTGTGTATTATGGGGGAACAGGGTGGTGGTTCCTGACAAACTCAGGACGAGAGTGTTAGAGTCGCTGCACGAGGGTCACCCCGGTATGGTACACACCAAAGCGTTGGCCAGAGGGTATGTCTGGTGGCCAGGACTGGACAAGGAAATCGAGGAGTGGGTGCGAGTCTGCTCCAAGTGTCAGCAGGTTAGACCTGATCCCCCACACGCTACACCCCAAGCCTGGGAATCATCTGGGAAACCCTGGGCCAGGTTGCATATAGATTTTGCTGGCCCTCTCCAAGGGCAAATGTTCTTGATTGTCGTAGATGCAATGTCTAAATGGTTAGAAGTTGTACACATGAAGTCGACCACTTCACTAGCCGTCATTCATGCGCTTCGCCGCCTTTTTGCCACACACGGGTTGCCTGACGTCATCGTCAGTGACAACGGGCCTCAATTTGTCTCTGAGGAGTTTAAGCAGTTCCTCACGAGTAATGGCATCCGCCAAATGACTTCGGCCCCCTTCCATCCGGCATCTAACGGCCAGGCCGAACGGATGGTCAGAACGGCCAAAGAGGCCCTGGGTAAAATGGACGAGGGTGACTGGAGCCAGAGGCTGGGCTCCTTTCTTTTGCGGCAGCACACCACCCCCTGCAGTACTACAGGCCGCAGTCCGGCCGAGTTGCTAATGGGGCGGAGGCTCACAACTCGGTTAAACAGGGTGCATCCGGGTCTCACTGAAGATCAATCCGAGCGTACCGACTCTCAACCGAAGGTGCGCATGTTTGAAAAAGGGGACAAGGTTTTCGCACGAAATTATGCAAACGGGCACTTGTGGCTTCCTGGGGTTATATCCGACTCTGTGGGTACTCGAATGTATGTGGTGCAGTTGGCTGACGGTCGAATCTGGCGGCGCCACATAGATCAGTTAAGGAGACGTTGGGCTAGGGACAGCGCTGACTCTCCGACGGCTGATTCCCCTGATGTTGAGTGGAGACCCCCAGAGCAGGCGGTGAGTACCGAAAGGCCCGGTACTGTCCCCGAGTCAGGGCAGAACCCTGTGTGCGGGGCTGAAATCCCAGTAGAGTTGGTGCCTGAACCAGGCTGTAGTGAACCCCACAGTGACTCACAACCTTGTGTGCCCATAGAGCCTGCACCGCTTCGCAGGTCTCAGCGTACGCGGCAGATGCCGACTTATCTAAAAGACTACGAGTGTAATAAAGTATTTTGGAACAGTTGATGTACAACAGCATGACTTGAATGTATGTAAATAATCAAACAATTGGGATGATGGCTTAACTTAGGGGGGAGGAATTGTAATGTATTGAAATGATTACATGAATCACCTCATAGGACTCCCATGTTAAGCTTCGAGCCAGACCAGGGCTCCTCTGAGCGAACTTCCTATTGGTCGCTTCGTAACAGCGACCAATCAGAACGATACCATGCCCTAGGAGGGAAAGACTCCCATTGGCCTTTATCCAAGCAATCTCATTGGTTGTTAAATGTAAATAGGCGTGGCTACATTAGCCCGGTTATGTTTAAAAGGAGCATAAGCTCCCACTGTTTTCTGTTCTGGTTTCTTACTGAGTTAGTGCTTGTTCGTTACTTCTAAATAAAGCTGAATCACTTGCTGAATCACTCTACGAGTCCTTTGTTAGCGCGATCTAACACTAATGATCTCCTGCACCTCTTTTTCTACAAAATGACCCCTGTGAAGAAGCCTGGGTGTGTGGGTTACCTGCCTAAAGTTCCTGACAAATAATCACTAAGCCTTCTATTGCGATGATCTTTGCAATATTGTAGACAGCTGTGATCATTGTTTAGCAGTGGATGTGTTGCTGAGAATCTGTTGTACTGCATGTAAAATAGCTGTAGTCTGTATTGCTTTAGTGTAATACAAAAACAGGCCCAAAAGCTACAGGTCGGAATGAGACTAAAGTATAGTTTGACATTATTCACTGCTTTTTATTTGAGACAAACAGCCTGAGGTATTTTCACTTATTACATATTTTTAAAAAAATCAAATACCCAAAGGTCTACTTGTTTACAGATACTAACTTGACAATATTTTTACATGAAACGGTCTCACCAAAGATGAGACAGTGCATAAAGGAAAACCCCCAACAGCTGTGCAACCATTTTGCTGATTCCCATCGCTAGCAAAACAGTAAACTGAAAATAGTTATCATTTATATCCTAGAGAGTTATGGAAGTCAGTTTATGGGTGTCTGGATATACTTTTCAAATAAGGGTGAGCTCACAGATCTATGTTCATCACTCAATAACTTTACAATCAAGAGGGGGAGGTATTGTATGTGAAAGTGCTGGGACAGATCAAACACTACCGACAGAGCCTTGGTGTTTGTTTATATCCTACCACATGGCCTTAAAAATGTCCTCGAGGCAGCTTGTAGCTGTAAAGAAATTAACATAAAAAAGAGCGCCCAATGACCATAAAATATTATCAACTAAATAAAAATACACCCATCACAACTATAAAACAATAAAACATTGCACTAAAGGGAAATAAAACACCAGGGCAACCTAAAACATCATGTGCCTCACCTTCCAGATGCCTGCTGGAATTAAAAAGTTAGCTAATTACTGTAGAGGAGGACAAAACTGGCCTGTGGGGGGAATTCCAAAGACAAGGCAGGCTACTGAGAAGACTGAAGAACCTGCTCTTTATCCAGTCTGTGGAGGGTCCACTCTTTAGTCAAGGGGGGGGGGGCACTTGGAGCAAAGCCTCATCAGCAATGATGTTTAGGTTTTAAAGCCAGCACTAAACACTTCCTGCAAATAGAAAACTTACACAGCAGAGAGAGAGCTTCTACTCCTCCTTCTTTGTCTGTTGCTGGCTTTCTCTACCTGTCATCTGAAGTAATGCAATCCACATTTTTAATGTAAGAACATAACACACACACAAACATCTCAAAGACTGTTAAATACATTACAAATATATAGATATGTAGATATATATATCTACATACACACACACATATATATAATTGATTATGCCTTTTGACATCAAATGAAAGGTTTCCAGTTGCTGTTGATTTGTTCCCCTCATTTCTTAGCAGAATATATTGTCAGATACTTTATTTCTGTCTGATTCCAGCTCTTAATAAGTCATTCTATCTGACTGTATCATGGAGAGGTGCTGCATCAGTGCAATCCTTAGCAAGTATACTCAGAAGTAAATCCCATTCAGGTCCAAGGGACTTACTCCCTAGTAAGGGTGTTCAGGATTGCAGCAATAAGAAATTTGGCTGTGGTGAGTGTATTCCATTCAAGCACATAATGGTTCTTTAAGGTATCCACAGAGCACTATCAGTGGGTAAAAAGGTATGTAACTTTATACAGCACTTTCCTTCCCTATATAATTTGGGAATAATACAATTATACTCTAGGCTGTCAAAGATCCTATATACCATTTAAATCTCTCCCATTTATCCTTGAAATTAATTGTTTTATTCTCTCATATATTAGGATTATCCAGTAAATTCTAGCAAGTGTACCATTTCATCTTTTAGAATGAATAACTCAAACGAATCCAAGGTAGTTCAAAGTTTAACGCTTCTTAAATCTTGCATAATAGAACTTCTTAATTGTCAATACTGAGGCCAGTATTAGAAGAAAACATTCATCTGAGATACAATCTCAGATCTACTCAAAGGGTCATTCTTTCTCATAACATCTTTAAAGATTACAGCACTAGATAAAATCTGGCTGGGGACATACCCACTCAGACAAGAAGAATTATGATAAATAAAAGAAACTAATGCAAATCTGGGGGCCACAGTGGCTTAGAGGTTAAGACGCTGAGCTGCAGACTGGAAGGTCTGTAGTCCAGCAGCTTGAGACCCCAGTGCCGTGAGACGGAGTGAGCTCCTGTCTCTGGCCCCAGCTCCTGCCAACCTAGCAGTTCGAAAGCAAGAAATTGCAAGTAGATAAATAGGTACTGCTTCGGTGGGAAGGTAACAGCATTCCGTGCACCTCGGTGATTAGTCATGCCAGCCATATGACCACGGAAATGTCTTCAGACAGTGCTGGCTCTTCAGCTTGGAAACAGACATGAGCACTGCCCACTAGAGTCAGATTCGACTACTTTTCGAGCAAGGAAAACCTAATGCAAATCTATCTGGACTAACCCTTTTAAAAACTTGTTCCAAATCTTCCAAACTGTGTGAATAGGAAGATTTGGGCTAATTTTTCTATTAGCATACCATGATACACATCTCTGCTGCTATATGTAACATTGGGGTAAGTGGAAAGACATTCATCCACTGAGCAATGAACTTCAACTGTATTTGCATAAAGTAATAAATATTTGGCAAATTGTGTCCACCTATATTTTAAGGTTTTTGCAAGTAGAACAGCATGATTCTGGGAATTTGTATTCCTCCTCCAGATATCTTTCATTAAAGTGCACTACAAATTTCACAAAACTGAAGAAAAGCTAGAAGTCCAGTGACACTTTAGAGACCAACAAGATTTTCAGTGTATAAGCTCCCTTCGTAAGATACAAACTGAAAAAGTAGTTGGTCTTTAAAATGTTCTTAAACACAAATAGTTTTGGTACTTTTGTTGTTCAGTCGCAGAGTCGAGTTCAACTCTTCGTGACCACATGGACCTTCATGCCAGGCCCCCCTGTCTTCCGCCGTCCCATGGAGTTTGCTCAGTTTCATGTTTGTTGCATTGATAACACTAACCATCTCATCCTTTGTAGTAGATAACTCACTGAAAATGTCGAGACAGTGTGTGACTGCAATAAAGAAGGCCAATGCTATGCTGGGGATTATTAGGAAGGGTATTGTAAACAGATCAGCCAATATCATAATGCCGCTATATAAATCAATGGTGCGACCTCATCTGGAATACTGTGTGCAATTCTGGTCACCACACCTTAAAAAGGATATTATAGCTTTGGAAAAAGTGCAGAAAAGGGCAACTCGAATGATAAAAGGGTTGGAACACTTTCCCTATGAGGAAAGGTTAAAGCGCTTAGGGCTCTTTAGCTTGGAGAAAAGACGACTGAGGGGTGACATGATCGAGGTTTATAAGATTATGCATGGGAAAGAGCAGGTAGAGAAAGAGGTACTTTTCTCCCTTTCTCACAATACAAGAACCCGTGGGCACTCCATGAAATTGCTGAGCGGTCGGGTTAGAACGGATAAAAGGAAGTACTTCTTCACCCAAAGAGTGATTAACACTTGGAATTCACTGCCACAGGAAGTGGTGGCAGCTACAAGCATGGACGGCTTCAAAAGGGAATTAGATAAGCATATGGAGCAGAGGTCCATCAGTGGCTATTAGCCACAAGGTATAGATAGGGACTCTGGGGCAAGTGATGCTCTGTCATCTTGGTGCTTGGGGGGGGTCAACAGTGGGAGGGCTTCTAATGTCCTGGCCCCACTGGTGGACCTCCTGATGGCACTGGTATTTCTGGCCACTGTGTGATACAGAGTGTTGGACTGGATGGGCCTTTGGCCTGATCCAACATTGGCATCTCTTATGTTCTTATGTTCTTATCTCCTTCTTCTTTTACCTTCAGTCATTCCCAGCATCAGGGTCTTCTCCATTGAGTGCTCCCTTCTCATTTGGTGGCCAAAGTACTTGAGCTTCAGCTTCAGTATCTGGCCTTACAGGGAACAGTCAGGGTTGATTTCTTTTAGGATTGACTGATTTGATCTCCTTGCAGTCCAAGGGACTCTCAAAAGTATTCTCCAGCACCATGATTCGAAAGCATCTATTCTTCGGCGCTCGGCGTTCCTTTTGGTCCTACTTTCGCAGCCATACATTACTACTGGGAACAATGCTCCCTCTAAGCTATGGAGTCCAGTGAGCAAAAAATCTATTTTGTGAGCTACTGGCATTAAAGTTGTGAGCAGGTGATTTGGCTACTGCATAAATGAGTTTGCTCTCGAGCCATCCTTCCTGAGCTAAGACAAAAATGTGTGAGCCGGAGGCTAAAAGACTGTGAGCTAGCTCACACTAACTCAGCTTAAAGGGAACATTGACTGGGAATACCAGTGCTTTGACCATACGGACTTTAGTTGGCAGGGTAATTTCTCTAGTTTTTCTTATGCTGTCTGTTTTGGTAGTAGATTAATTTTAATTGCTGAAATCCTTCCTAGGTATAAAAAATTTCATGGCAACTGTCTTTTTAAATCTTGAGAGATCATTTTGGCAAGATGAATTTAATTTTTCTTATAATGATCATTGTTGTTATCTACCTAACCTAAAGGTCACAGCAGACAGCAAATAGACACTTTTTTCTCTGATGTTGCCTCAAACAGAGCCTCACTATCAAGTAATGATGGTAAAAATGTCCTTGGTTTAGTCATTGTAACTCTCATACACATACAATAGTCTGAAGATGGACATCGGTTGTCAACCTCCACGTGGGGCCTGGATATCTTCCAGAATTACACCTGATCTCCAGATGACAGAAATCAGTTGCCCTGGAGAAAATGGCTGCTTTAGGGGGTGGACTTTATGGCATTATATCCTGCTAAGATCCCTCTCCTCCCCAAACCCAGTCCTCTCCAGCTCCAACCCCAAATCTCCAGGTATATTGCAACCTAGAGTTGGCAACCTTATATCTGTTTCCAATCTTGGTGCTATGCTATTTTCTCTTGTCAATATTGCAAATGCCAGTGGAGGTAGTTCACTTACTCATCAACTGGTATACTTATGAATAGCCATATACCTGTAGCCATAATGTTAATGCTACAAGAAGCTGGACTAGTATCTGAGGACCCAGCTTTGAATCCCCACGTGCCATGGAAGCTCGCTGGCTGCCCCTGGGCCAGTCACACTCTCTCTGCCTAACCTACCTCACCAGGTTGTTGTGAGGATAAAATGGAGGAGGGGAGCGTGATGTAAACTGCTTTGGGTCCCCACTGAGGAGAAAGACGGGGTTTAAATGAATTAAATGAATAAAATTGTTTACCCTGGCTCGTTTGTATGCCTGCAAATAAGCTCTGAGGGGTGCTAGATCTCGAGAAGGAGAACAAATTTAACCAAATGTGACTATATTTTTAACACACAAAATGCAGTGCCATACCAGGAGATAAAATCATGCCACCAATTAAGTAAATACTGTTACTGATTTCACTGGGTGAAAATTTCATGCAGCAAATTCAAGCAACTAAAATAATCACCAGATCAAAAGATAGAGGAGGATTATAAAATGATGAATGAATTTCTAAATGACTGTGCTAGGGAGCAGATGGTCACGGAACCTACCAGGGGAGAGGCGAGCCTTGATTTGGCCCTAAGTAACACTCAAGACCTGGTGAGAGATGTAAAAGTGATTGCACCGCTTGAGAACAGTGATCATAATGTTATTGAGTTCAACATTTGAATAGATAGGGAATTGGCCAAAAAGACTGACACAACCACTTTTAACTTTAAAAGGGGTAACTTCTCTGATATGAGGGGGCATGTGGGAAGGAAACTGAAAGGAAAAGTAGAAAGGGTCAAAACCATTGGGGAAGCTTGGAAACTATTTAAAACTACGATCCTAGAAGCTCAGAAAAAATATATTCTGCAGATTAGGAAAGGCACAAACAGGTATAGGAAAAAGCCTGCATGGTTACCAAACAAAGTAAGGGAAGCTGTAAAAGGTAAAAAGGATTCCTTTAAGCAGTGGAAAGCTAGTCACAGTGAGGCTGATAAAACGGAATGCAAGCTATGGCAAATAAAATGCAAGTCTGTGGTCAGGCAGGCAAAAAGGGAATATGAGGAGCATATAGCGAAAAACGTAAAGACCAACAATAAAACTTTCTTCAAGTACATTAGAAGCAGGAAACCAGCCAGGGAGGCAGTGGGGCCCCACTGGTGGACCTCCTGGTGGCACTGGTATTTCTGGCCACTGTGTGACAGAGTGTTGGACTGGATGGGCCTTTGGCCTGATCCAACATTGGCGTCTCTTATGTTCTTATGTAGATTCCATTGATGTAATTTAACTGATGTTCTACTACTTTGTTTGGATGCCGGCAATATCTAGTAGGGAGGTAAGGTAGAGATAGAAATATAGCTGTCAAACACATTCTCAGTCTTCCAGATCCATCAATATGCTATAGTTGCTACGCATTGAAAGAATGAGAAATCTATTCAGGAGGTCAGAAATGCTGATTCTGTTATTCACTATGATTGTGAAAGGGAGGGCAGGAAGGGATGAGCCAGTGCTTGGCTCTTGTGGCCCTTTTTTATATGCCCAGGGTAATGCCAATTGCCACCCTGGTGTCAGGAAGGAATTTTCCTCCAGGCCAGGTTGCCCCAGGGATCCTGGAGGTTTCTTGCCTTCCACTGAGCATAGAGGAAGAGTCACTGGGGGAGTGTGTGCGTGCAGGCGTGTGTGGGGGAAACTGAATTTCCTTCACTGTGCGTGGGGTTGGACTAGATGATCCTTGGGGTACCTTCCAGCTCTGTGCTTCCTTTACTAACTCCGGCTCAAACTAGGTCATTAAAGCTTGTGAAGATTTGGGTTAAGTAATCTTGAACAGGCACTTCATAATTTATGTGAGCTTTTTTTTTGTTTAAATGTTGAGAATATGAAAAGTTTTACAGATAACAGATCAATTGGGATATAAATAAATTAAAAACTCAGAAAACTTATCCTGTAAATCAACGATGACTTTTTAGCAGGTTTCAGTGAGACAAGCAGATGATAAATATACAAGGAACACAACGAATATATCTCCGAATCACTGACTATCTAAAACCTTGTTTCTGTCTCGAAATACCACTGCATATGTTTCGTGTGGTGTGGCATGTGTCCTTCTTATTCATAGGGGTTCTGGTTTGTGGGTAGTAAATGCTAGAGGAACGCCATCTGGCTTATTTTTCGTGATTCGGGGGAAAATGCAGAACGCTGGTAAACGAATGTTACAATTGGCGAGCGCTTGAATGAATGAGGAAACAGCTCTCTTGTCGTGGAGAAGGAAAATCCGTTCCGGGTTTTCTTATCCGCTTTCTGAGTGACAGATTGACATCATTGGAGGCGTGACGAAGGGCTGAGGTGGGGGCTCGGCGCTGAAATGCTGTTGTGCGGAGTGAAGACCATTCTGAAACAGCAACGCTAAAGCACATCGCGGCTTGCAAAGCGATAGCTGCAGACGACAACGGCAAGCCCCCGCCACGGGCTAAATTGGATTTCGCTCCGGTCGCTTACGGACGTCCGTGCTTTGGGGAAACAGCTCCTCACCTTTGTATTTGGTAAGCCTGATCTTTTGCAAGCATTTTGGAGGTCGTTCAGGTGCTGGTGAACGTCTCTGTGTTAAAAAACTCTTGCTGTTTTTGTGCAGCCGACGTTTAGTGGTGCAACACTCCGATTTTAAAAATAAACCGTAGGGAGGGCTCCTTTTTTAAACGCGATGCTATACTTTGGGACAGCTTAAGTGCACGGGGCGGCTGTAGTGGCGTCCAGTGAAGACCTTTGAAGTAAGCAGTTGTGCTCAATCTTGGGGCGCTCCATTTTTATTCCCCCTGCAGCGCGGCTGGAACGTCCTTCCTTTGGGGATCACACAGGCGTTTAGTACAAGATTTCTCGTGTGTATAGAAAGGGCCGAGCTGCATTGTATCTGAGGGTGTTCCCCCCTCCCCTTACTATACGCTAACTGCCTGTAAGCCTGTCAATCAGATCGCAACAGCAACAGGCAAGCACATGGCAAAGTTGCAGAAAGCCATTGCCTTTCCCTGCTTGAATTCGGCTCTCTTCTTATGTCAGCCGCGCTTTGACTCTGCGCCCTTTAATATCGTTGCTTTTTCTCCCTCCAGCAGGCGTTCCTGTTGCACTCTGGCTGTGCTAAGATCGGAGGGGAGAGTCGCGGGCGAAGGACCATGTGGTGAAAAGGACCTGTGAGCCGAGGAAGCTGTCGAGCCACCACGACACGCGCGCGCTTTACGGGGAGGGGAAATCGTGGGTCTGGAAAGGAAAAGAAAGCTCCCAAGTTGGCGGCAGGCAGGACAGGACAGGACGGAACCGACCGTGCCTTTTTTTTGCAAATACTCTTTTTCGAAGCCCTTCCGCGGCTCACAGGCGACGCTCTCCAGCAGTATGGATGCAGCGTGGGATTGAATTGTTGTGGATCGAACGGAACCAGTTTTGCGAAACCAGCTTGATCTCCTTTACCTGGCAGCCAAAAATAAAATAAAATATCGCCTCCTCTGGATTCCCTGTAGCTGAGTGCCTGTCGGCTCGGCGGAGAAAACTGTTTGCTTCACGAACAAGTAACTTTGGAGAGGAGAGGCGGGCAACGCACCCCATTGAATGTTTAAGCTTCGGGAAGAAGGGTGTTTGGGGAGCAGGCAAGTTGGATTTCCTTCTGCTCAGGAAGCAAGGCTTGGTGGTTGCCGTGTGTGCGTAGCAGGAGAGAAGAACACAGAACTTGGCCTCGCCAATCAAAGGGGAGTTAGAGATCAAGGACTGGGGGCGAGCCCCTCTCAATTGGGAATGAGTTCTCCAGCGTTTTAAGACTTGTCGCACGCTGCCTTATGGATCTAACTTAGCAGGGCGGTGCTTTCACGCGGATTTGCCATTCAAATACGTAAGTCTGCCTCCCTCTTATGCTGTCCCCGTTGTCTTGCAATATGGATTTTTGCTGCCTTGTGTGCACGTGTGGGAGCTCCAGTACTAACAGGTGTCCTTGTGCGTCTTTTCCTTCGTCGTTGTGGTGTGTGGTTCCAGGAAAGGCCAAGGCTATCAGTATGCGTATTTTTGTGTGATTCTAATTTGAATAGGCCAGTTGCTCTCTGCTTTTCCTAAAAGACTGCCGAAGTTTAGTTGCAGTCTGGTTTTTCAGGACTGTGAACTTGTTGCTGTGGGCAGAGATAGCCTAGGAATTTTGCAGAGGAGGTGGGACAACTGGATACAAGACCAACGTTGGTTCAAGGGGCTTTTGAGAGACTGATGTTAGCCCTATTGGATAATTGCTTTAAACATTGAGTTTTTCTTCGTCCATTAAGGCAGCCTTGTGTGCATTATATTTTCTGTTGTATGAAAACATTGAAAAGGCAGTTTTTGGTTCTTGGCTGATTACACTAGTACAAAGTTAGTGAACCCACGGGAACATTTAGGCCTAATTCTCAAGTGATTATTGTTGTTGTTCTTCAGTCGCATGGACCACATCATGCCAAGCCCTCCTGTGTTTAATTCAAACATAGTGTTTAATCACTGTGTGTTCATTAGGTAGAATATAAATTCGATTTGAAGACTACTTGGTCCTACATTATCAAAAGTCACATGAGCACAAAAATAGTGTTCCAGAGACTCAGTCTCTTGTAAGTATTGTGTGTCTAGTTTCAGAATTGCTTAACATGGATTTGACTGCTTAATATTCTTTTATCTAGAATGGATATCCATGGTGTGTTTGTGTATATCTGCTTGCCCATGTGAGACAGAAATTTCTAAGCGGTTAAGATGATATGAATTCTTTGCTTGGATAAGATGTACATGTGGCAAGTGGAAGTCTCATTAATACTTATTGTTTACTGTAAGTGTATCAAGTAATTTTTGGCTATTGTAAGTGGCAGTAGTAGCTGTGCTAAAACATTCCGTGAAATTATTCTTTTGACTAGGGCTGCTTTTAATCTGGGGTGTGTATGTGTGTGTTTAATTACATTTAGTCAGCACTGAGGGATTTCCCCTCAGAGAAAGAGTGAGATTTTAGCAGGTCAGTGGAGAGGTGTGGAGGCTGAGAGGAGGAAATGGTGGGTAAGACAGAGATAGAGGCGCTCCCCCCATCCCCATTCCTGTACCCCGCCTCCTTAAAAAAAAACAACCCAGCGGAGGAGGGGATTCTGCATGCTCAGACTAGCAGATGCAGTCTCGGAAAGTCCGCCCTCCTGAGGTAATAGTAACTTCAGCCTTTTGCACTCCTCCTGCAAATGGGGTTGAAAAAAATCTCTTGCTTTCATTCATAACTTTTTTCTCTTCCTCCCTCTCTCTCCCTCTCTCCCTCCCCCCCCCCCCCCCCCCCTCTCTCTCTCTCTCTCTCTCTCTCTCTCTCTCTCTCTCTCTCTCTCTCGTCAGCTCTGCATTCATCGCCTTCTTTGAGCTCCATCCGCAGAGGAGGGGCAGTGCTGCCACCCTCTTCTCACCAGTTTTGTGCTCTGAGGTTTCTCACATCCATTCAGTGTTGGATTTTCAAAGAATTTTTTCCCCAGTAGGAGTTCTCTCTTCAAAAGGCTTTACTACAGGGAGAGAAATGCGTATCTTCATCAGAAAATGCTAGTGTCACATGGGGCACTGTGAAAAATGTTTCAGACTTGTAAAGGACTCCAGGTTTAGGTGTGGGGTCTCTCTACCCCCTCCCTTTTTGGAGAGGAGGGGAGGAATTAAGGTTGCATTCGTAAACATTGTTAACCTGAATGGGATTTACTTCTGAGTATGAATGCTCAGGACTGTTCAGATCTTTGTTGGAATGAGATAAGAATTTAACCCCATTTCATAAATTTGTCTGGCTCTTCCTTAGTATTTGTAGTCCTCTAGCAAGGGGTGGAAAGAAGACCCCCCCCCGCCCAGGTGCCTGCTCTGTTCAGCATTGCCCTTTGTCGTTCCTCCGTGTTTATTCCAAGTCAAAGAAAAGGAAAATGTGAGTGAGGCAGATAAGGTGTGATTTGAATTGGGCAAAGTTCTTTTATCTTAAACTCTGCACCTTCATGCAGGTGATAGGGAGGGAGGAGGGAACCAGAACGGTGACTTGCTTATTGTTTTCTCTGCGTGTTCCAGTCTGACTTGTGCCTGAGAAAGAAAAGGCAGGACTTTCAGCCCTTTGGGTGGGGGCCATGTGCTGAAGAAAGCCTCGTGTTTGCTGTATTAGCTGGTTTGTCAGATTAAGAAATGATTAACATTAGAATTAGTTCATTTGTGAAATTACTAAATGAACCTCATTACTTCAGTTGTCACCTTGGAGGCTTTCGAGGTGGTTCACAGTCTGAATGCCTTAAAGAGAGATTTGGGGTGCTGCAGTGGCTGGGTGGGAAAGCCAGGAAGCCTCTGGTTCAAGTTTCACCTCAGCTAGGAACTTGCTTGGTGACTTCATGCAAGGCATTGTTCTGTCAGCCTTAGTGCCTCTCCATAATATGCCGGCATGACTTACAGGGTGGTTTACGTGAGGTGATTTACGGGAAATACTTTGAAGCATTTAGGAAAGTGGTTATTATATTGATATCAGAGATTGCCTATCTCTGCCTTGCATATTTGGTTGGTTTATGTGAGGAATTCTCAGGTCATTTCCCAAATTAAAAAGTTTTCACACCCTTATACCATAGCATGCTGTCAGAAGAATATGCTTCTTAAAAGGACTTTCCCAAAAAGTTGCTCTGATAGTTGTCTTGTTGGTCCCAGAAAAGACAGAGAAAAATCAACATGGTTCAAATACCGCAGTTGTATATACCTGTGTAGGGGAAATGAAAGGAACCATTTTGAATCTGACTGACTACTCCCCTCCCCTAGGGTTTAGTGAAAGTAATAAATAAGGCTCTTCATTTTTCAGGAAATGTGTATGTCCTTTTGCAAATATCCAATAAATGTCAAGATGTTCCTTTTCTTCTCTGGCATGGGACGCCTCTTTTCACACCCTGCCTTATGGCCCATGAACACCACAAAACCCATTGTATAACAGGATGTTGTTCACATCTGACGTTCTGCTTTAATGTCAGTTAAGTCCTGAACAGAGTTTCAACACTCTCTGATCAGTTGAAGTTGATGGCCTCAAAAGGATGTAACTCTTTTTAGGATCGCTCTGTGTGTACTAGGCTATTTTCATGAAAGTGATATTTCTACCTAGAAAGAATCCTTCAGGAACTTTCCCATTACTGATCCACTTAGGGCATTATGGAATTACAGTTAAAAAGACAAATCTGTTGGCTTGAAGATTAGATCAAAGATAGATATTGGGATATAACTGACGGGCTAAACAGTCCTCCAAAGATCTAGACAAGAGCCTTCAGTTGTAACATTTAGAATATCAGCATGAGAGTCTTGTTCCCAACTCTTGTGGTCTTGAAGCATTTGTTATGTGCTGTTACACATTTGCTATGTTTTAATTTTTGTTGTGCGCTTCTTTGAGCTCTTTTTTGGGAGGGGGGGAGAGAAAAGAGGGTTTTAAATGCATTAAATAAATGCTTAAGACTTTGTGGTAAAGTTCTAACCCAGAGCTAAAGCGAAGCATGAGTCTACCAGAAGCAGTTACAGTCTACTTTACTGTTGATTAAGAGTCAGGTGGGAAGCTCACGTTAACCAAATAAAGTGTGATGAGAGGCATCGTTTGTAGATTTAGAAGATTTTTACTTTTAAAACACTGCAATATCGTTTTATTTACATTTCCCTGCAAAGTCACATCTAATATTTGTTTTCTTAAGTTTTAAAATGGTCTGTGTCCAGGGACCCGGAGCCCATACTGGATACTATGCATCAGTCCTTGAATGAGTTTTACTAGTTAGAGCAATCTGTGTCTTGCCATATACTGTGATGTTGTTGTTGTTTATTAAGCTCTCTGTGACTTGTTCTTTTTTTTTTACCCTTGGTTTTTCTCTCTCTCTCTGTCTTCTAGGACTTCAGATGCATGCCAGGTTCCTGGTGAATGCCAGAAGTAGAGATCACTACAGATGGAGTCCCAAGGTCAACATGGCAGTGGCAGTTCATTAATTGTCCTTCAGCAGCCTTCTTTGGATAGCAGGCAAAGGGTAGACTATGAAAGAGAGGTCCAGCCAACAGCTATCTTGTCCCTGGACCAGATCAAGACCATCAGGGGCAGCAACGAGTACACTGAAGGCCCATCTGTGGTGAAAAAGTCTGCTCCACGGACAGCGCCTAGGCAAGAAAAGCATGAAAGGACTCATGAAATCATACCAATTAATGTGAATAATAATTATGAGCACAGACCCAACCATCCTGGTCACTTGCTGCATCAACATAACTCGAGGGCCCCTGTGTTGAGTAGATCTACGAGCACTGGGAGCGCAGCTAGTTCTGGAAGCAACAGCAGCGCATCTTCAGAGCAGGGCCTGCTGCTGAGGTTACCCCCATCTAGGCCAGGGCCAGGCCACAGGTCTGAAAGGCCAATCTGGACGCAGCCCAAGCCGTCAACTCTAATTGTAGATGAACTGACGGGTCCCTTAAAAGAGGACTTGACGCAGTACAAATTTATCTGTGAACAGTGCGGGAAGTGCAAATGTGGAGAGTGCACAGCACCCAGGGCCTTGCCATCTTGCTTGGCCTGCAACAGGCAGTGCTTGTGCTCAGCAGAGAGTATGGTGGAATACAGCACTTGTATGTGCCTGGTCAAAGGGATCTTCTACCACTGTTCCAATGATGATGAAGGGGACTCTTATGCGGATAATCCTTGCTCTTGTTCTCAGTCACATTGCTGGTCTAGGTACTTATGCATGGGAGCTATATCCTTGGTTTTGCCTTGTTTGCTCTGCTATCCTCCTGCAAAAGGATGCCTAAAACTGTGTCGAGGGTGTTATGACAGGATCAATCGTCCAGGTTGCCGATGTAAGAACTCCAACACTGTTTATTGTAAGCTGGAAAGTTGCCCCTCTAGGGGTCAAGGCAAGCCCTCATGATTTATGGAGGGAAATGTTCGGTTCCTCAGACTCTTTCAGGTTGTGGCTGGCTTTTCTGTCTTGATTGTTTCCCACCAATCCATCCTCCCCATCATTTTCTGTTCTTCCTCTAATGTTCTTTCTTTCCTATGCTGTAGTTTCTTTCAACCAGGGTAAATCAGAGTGTTTCCTTGGTGTTCAGCAAGTGTGGCCCACATACTTGCATCTCAGTTCTTGACTTGGCAAGTAGTCTCAGGTTTGTGAGTAATCCACTCCTGAAAGAAGTAATGAGGGTAATGGGCCATTCTGAAGCCATATTACTCTGCAGACAACTTTCCAAAGATGCTGTTTTGTTTGTTCTCTGCAACTCCTTTTTCACCACCCCACGCTTTCTTAATGCCTTCCAAGCAATTATTTCAAGGTTTTTTCCCATGAAAGAGTTGGATTATGAAACTTTTTTTTTTTTAAGGAAGCATTTGTTATAGTTGGTTTGGAATTTAGTAAACCTTTTTCCCTGCCTTTTCTTCTTAGTGCATCCTGCTTTTTCCTCTTCCTCCTTTAAAAATTTCTGAGTCCAGTCTCTTGGGATCCTTATTTTATTTAGATTGGCTCCTTCACCTGTTATTGCTTACTAGAAGGATCTGCACACTGAAGACGTAATGGCTTCAGATTGCTTCATTAGTTTCTATAGCTTTTATATATGTGCAGGGCCTTTTTGTTTTACGTCTCCGTTCTTTTGATACTAAAGTTGTTGGTTTCTGCACATCTGAGAAATAATCTTTGGGTATCATAAGTTTTAAGTTGTATAAACATTCTTTAGCCTCTTAACATTTCTGTATTTCTGTGGTTTAACAACATTTAACTCAACCCTGTGCTTTCGTAACTTTAGCCCTCTCTGTTTTTATTGCCTTAGCCACAAATTGTGGTGCTTTTTTGTATATTTTATGTATAAAACACAAAGTTGAATTCTGACTATTTTTAAGACAAAGGTCTGTCAAAACTTTTTTATTGTAAAGAATATTTATTATGTGAATCTTTATTATTTTATGATATTTATTACAAAGAACTGTTCCAAAAATGTACTCCTGTCTGAATATAACAAAATATCAATACTTAACGAAAATAAGGGTGACACGAAGAAAGTACATATGTTAAACTATAATGCAGAAAATATAATAATTAATGAAAATGCCTCGGGTTCTTTATTTTTTAATACAACAGTAAGTTGTGTTGATGATATTAGTAAGAGGATTGCTGCTTCTGTTCTTTCTCAATTTTTATCATGACTGTGAAACCACAGCTAGTATTCTCTTTTTATTCACTTTCTTTGTTGTTGCCATTGTCAAAATAGTTTTTGCTCTGAGATGTTTAAGAGCATTCACATATGTTCAGTCAGGTGTCCTCAACATGAGACCCAAGCTACATTTGTTCAGCTGTAGACTTTTGGTAGATTATATACATCTTATATTTTTTCATTTCTCCAGTTTTGAGTCCTTAAGGTACAAATACAAGTGTGAAACGGCAATGGCAAAAATCGCTGAAGGATTGGAAAAGAAAATACAAGCAAGAAGACACCTGAATTCATAATTTTCCTTATAATATACAGTCTATATTTCACAATGTTTCAAAGGGCTGGTACTGCAGGTACACTATAAGAATATTGTAGAAAGAGCTCAACTTGTGAAATGATGGCAATTTGATATCTTGCACAAAAGATATAACTGGCTACGTATATGCCATGCATTGTGGTATTATTTACATCATGGCTTTTGGTGCTTCATGTGTTTCCTATCCCTGTTCTCTATGGGGACTAGAGTCTTGGGTTTTGTTTTCTTATGAGGCATTAATGAAATATCGGCTTAAGTGCTTGCTTTTTGAAAAGTACAGTCATGCCTGTCTGTTTTTTGGAAGTCAGTGTGTGCTAGCTGGTTGAATTCGTGTATCAGCTAAGAAAACACATCTATTTTTAAAGTTTGCATACAAATAAAAAAGTAAGAATCAAAAGGACAAAAGTATCTTCTTGTGCTGAAGTATCTTATCTTATGGGCAATTCTGATTCCTAAACTGTGGCTCTGTTACATTCTGGTGTTCACACCTGTTTGTTGAAAACCATAAGCCTTCAAATGGTTACACATATCTTACAGATTTAGTGCAGCTGTTCAATCTCTTGGGATATTCAAAGCTCTTCGCCACAGTGAGGCTTTAGGACATTGTGCTGATTATGTTATTCTGGCAACTAAAATGTTTATACAAACTACCCTCATAATTTTAAATTTCTCCAGAAAAGTACATACTGCCAAACATGATCCCTCAAACTTTTATAGTTTTGTGTCATAACTACACTGTTGATTAATGTCCCTTTCAGCATATGGAAGATTGAAACAAGTTCAGCCTTTGAGACAGAAGCAACATTGGCCCATTGTGTTTCTTGTTGGCTAATTCATTGTGTTTCTGTTTGGCTCATTTATTTTAAACATTCATGATAAAATGCCTACTGTTAACAGTGCCATCCAAAGCAGAATTACATCCTTCCAAGCCTATTGATTTCAGTGGATTTAGGAAGGTGTGACTCTGTTTTGACTTCAAAGTGGTACATTTTTAGGGGTAGGAAGTTTATCAGTAGAAGAGGCCACTTTCTCATAACTTGGGTTGATATTACCTTATGCAATACTTACGCACTGTGACCAAGCAAGAGCATCATAAAAACAAGATTCTGTTCATGGCTTTTCTTTCTGGACCTTTTCCCCACACGCAGAGGAGCTGCTGTGTTTTCGAAGCTGAGTGTGAATATGTGGTAAGGATATAATCTTTGAGAGCCCGATCAACTTGGGATGGGGACTTAATCCATTCCCCCATTGGTGCCAGTCATCATCTGAAATCCTTCCATAAGCTGTAGACCTGATATGGTAATCATATAATACACCAATTTATTGCTGTATGATATGATTTCCATACTGGGTCCATGTCCCAGGTTTATCAACAAATTTAATAAGCACAGGCTTAATGTTTCTCAATTCTCCAGTTGCTTTCCTCTTTTAGTGCTCTTTCACAAGCAAAAGAAAGAGAATCCTGTGATATTTTGATAGTGGTAGTTTTTAAAATTTAGTCTCTACATTTGATTTTTTGCATCATAAATGTACATTTTTCTTGTACAGTCTTTTTGAATGTTGGTGATCAGCTTTCAGAATACATAGCTTTTTTTTGCACCATGGAAGTGTCATATCACTCACAGATACTCTTTGTTGCTTTTATGATTACAGTGCAGAATGTGGTTACATGAGGATCGTGGGTCCCTTAGATACTAATTACGAAGTGATTCATAATGAACATATGAACGTACAATGCAGCAGGGTTCTATCCTTCCACATCGATGAACATGTGCTAGATATTGTACTTGAAAAGGGACTTGAATCAGTATGTGGCTGGAGCATCAACCCTGTAACAATTATGATTGTTCCAGATGACCACACAACAGATAAACTGCAGTCATGACCAGAAATGCCACTTATGCAGTACTCTGAATGTTTGAACACAACGTTAAAATACTGACTCTCCCTAACCCAGAACTGTTCAATGCAAGTTATATTTATTTTGACTAAAATTCTAAGAAAATGTGATGATACACCTGTGGGCAATCTCAGCATGTTGCAAACCACCAAAATAGTTTTCTTCCTGGTATATGTTTTTTTTATTTTGCTTATAGTTTGAAATCTTTTGTGTCTGCCAGTTAGGCCCTTTTTTCTTTTTAAAGATGTACCTGTTCAGTATATTGAGAAGGAAGGCATTACTAGTCCTAAGGTGAAGCTTCCAAGAAATTTAGCTGAAACCGTTCCACTGAGGGGTAAATGTTCTGTTCTACCTAATGAGGGGTGTTATTGAAATAGTTACATGTCCTCCATTTTTACAGGGGTAATAAAGTATTACCTTGTCTGTACATTTGGTGTCCTTTTGACTGGCATGTGGGTATGTTATAATTTGCAGAGCTGATTTTGGCCTTTGTGTATAGAGAATCGTATAGAGAATTGTAATGCCTTGGACTCGGTTTGTGCTGTGTGGATTCTTCCCATAAATAGATGAAGCATGTCAAATACACTCCTGTGGCAAATGGCTTAATACAAGCACTCTTGGTTTTATGTAATGTTAGCTAGAAGCTGTAGTAATAATGTGGTTTTAGCTTCCGGGTGTGTTTTTTGAAAGTGTTTAAAAAAGACAGTTAAAGGACATCGCCAATAAATACTAAAATTAGGAGGCTGAAGAGTAACTGGAATCCTTGACCAAGTTTCTCTTTTTCAAAAAATCACAATAATTCTATGTGGATGGCACTTGGAAATTCCAACCATTGCTCTGCAGGTGCTTTTAAAAAGACAAAAGTTGCTTGGTATTAAGACTTTTCTGCATGATCAGTCAGTGTGTGCCTAAACTTCATGTTAGCCTTTGTATGACTTTATCACAAGTCCCTTTCAATAGCACAATGTTTGCCTGTAAATAGCAGAGTTACAAGATAACCTTACTGAAGTCTGATTCCCTTGAAAAAACCCAACTGACTGGATGTGCATTCCCATGCAGGAGAAATGCACATTCTCCAAAGCATTTGTAATCTCAGCTAAACGAAAGATAGGATATGGAGGATCTTTTCCAGTATGGCTTACCGTTCTGTAGCACCATGACACTATGGGTGGATTCAGCTGAGCAACAACTTGCTTAAAAAACCCCCTGTTGCGTAGTGTCCATATCTGTGTTGGAAGCAATGCTCCGTCTAAGCTGTGGAGTCTTGTGAGCAGAAATTCTACTTTGTGAGCTACTGGCATTAAAGTTGTGAGCAAGTGATTTGGCTACTGCATAAATTAGTTTGCTCTGGAGTAATCGTTCCTGAGCTAAGGCAAAAATGTATGAGCTGGAGGCTAAAAAACTGAGCTAGCTCACACTAAATCAGCTTAGAGGGAACACTGGAAATGCCAATTCCAGCAGTGTGGTTAAACTCTAAGCATTGCCCCCATGTCGCACAGCTTCTAGGAAATCCTACATAATATTAGTTTGGTGGCTTCTGATGACTGTTCCCTCAGATGGGACTGGTAACTTTTGCTTTTAAGATCTTACTGCATACTTCAACAACATATGGTAAACACCAGTATTTAAGTGCCTGAATTAAAGGTAATTCTTAAAATCTGCAAAGTGAGACATGCTGGAAGTGAGGACATCTATTCAGTTCTTTGAAGAATTTATACTCTTCTATCTATAAAAACTAGTAAAATCGTAAGGACTATCAAATGGCTTCTAGGTATCTCTCAAAAGCCAGATAGTTTGAATTTATCTGATGTTTTATTAAGATACCTGAAAGTTTTATGCTGAATATTCAAATCATAATATTTTTGGCTTGGTAAGTGAGGATGGAAGGAGAGCTTAAGGCTGTTGCCACAAATGGAAACTCTCTGACTTTTTTCTGCTCTGATTTGCGAGCAAACAAGCCCAGGCTTCCTTATCTTCCACTGCTACAAACTGCCCATCTCCCTTCTTAATCCCCCCCAAGGCTATGAAAGAGCCATATGGAACACAAATTTACTTTGACCAGTGGCCATTTCACACAGGTAAGATGGCCTGTTGATACTGTGGATTGAGAGTGTATTTGCAGAGTATGCAGAACAACCACATAATGAGTATGTTGGGAGCTGGGCACATAGTGAACCAGTAACACAAGTACTACAGCAAGCACTAAGCTCTAAATCATTTTCTCAATACTCCCGTCTGGATGCAGAAATTGGTCCTGAGGCTCCAAAGGCTCCTAAGTGGAATGACTCAGTAAGAAGACAATGCAAACAATAAGCTCCTGCGTGTGGATTTATCATTGTTACCTTCCAAAGCTGCACATAACTGAATGAAAGGCAACATGTTATGTGACTAATTATTGTGGTTTGGAAAAACCGTCATGTTCTCTCTGACGGAAGAAAGTATGCAGGCCTTACTTAGAGACCACTTGAAAATTCCTTTAGAGATCTGAGAGCATGAGAAATTCTTGCTCAGTTTTAACCACCTGAAAGCATCTTTGATGATATGAGCAGAAGTCTGTAGTTCCAATTGCAATTTACATTAGTTACTTTAGGAAGGGCTATGGTAAAGGATAAAGAGAAGTTTTCTCAAGTGACTTAATTTTAAAAATCCCAGCATCTATGCAAGGATGCCATATTCATCTTACATTCTGTATTTTCCAATATTAATTTTTTCTCTTTAAAGAAGCTACACCTACTGTCTTCTAAGTGTAGCAAAAGCCATACCTCAGGAATCTATCTAGGAGTGGGTTTTTATGTTTTTTTTGGTACAAATGGGAATTACTGACAAACATATATCTGCCCACAAGAACAGAACATCTACCAGTTCATTTCAGTGTTCTAGATATATTTCTAAGGACTGCTATTCCCATTTAAAAATTATACCTGTATATGTTGCACCCAGTGTTGCATAAGAACATCTTGAATAAATGTCTGAATTGCACAAAGGCATGAAAGAAATGCAGGAGTGCAGTTAGAACTAGTCTGGTTATGCTTCTAGACCTGAAAACAGCAGAAGGGTTAAATTGTGAAATCTAAAGTTTAGTAAGAGACTTGTATTAATTCTCTTGGGCTGTGGTCACACAAGCAGTTTGCGTCAATATCACTGCGGTACCTTTGTGGATTTAAAGAGAACAATCAGACAGCAGCATCTGCCTTCTGTGCCCTAGTCGTCGCCACCCCATTCTGCCCCACTTTGGAAGCAGAGTGCTCAGGCACTGGGGAAAGTCCGGCGTTTACAGATATCAGTGCTTTCACTGATTTCCAGATGTCTGAACTCACGTAGTGCGAGCTCAACCCAGTTGGGAAGTTCCATTTTCGCTCCATTTGTTAGTCAGTTACTGATGTTCGCATAACCACATCTTCATACACACTAGCAAGCTTACAGCTGTCTGAGGTGAGAAGGGGGGAGTAAAAGGCAGGCTGAGAAGCTGCCTGTTTTTTTTTTCATGCTGTTTCCTCTGCCTACAACTTTGCAGCACACTGGGTGGGGAAGGGGTTAATTGAAAAGATGAGTTTTTTGGGGGGGGGAGGCAGCCTCCTCCAACTGTCAAAATGGAGAAGTGCGCATATGCAGCAGACAAAAAAACCCCCACCACCCACTCTGTGGTTGCCCTGCAACAAGTAATTTGAATGGTTGACCATGGGGTGAGCGTGCAGTGAGGCCACTTCAGGGTGTGGTGTCTGGTCACCTTTTCCCGTGACAATTTAAATCGCCTCAAAGAGAAGTGCTGCCAGATCGCACCAAGCCTCCAGTGTGACCACAGCCTTGTACACAGAAATAGAATATTATGGAATTTAAAAACATAAGGATTGTAATTTTTTATGATTGGAATAGTACAGAACTGCAGTCCTAAACACACTTACTTGGGAGTAATCCTCATTTAATATCATGGGACTCATTTCCAGGTAAACATGCATAAAATGTAAGTTACTAGGGCTGCAAACTTTAGAAACAAAATGCAGGAAAGTACTGCCAGAAGTTGCTGATTAAATAATTAGTGCAGTCCTAAATTTGGAAGCTTGTGTAGGTGACTCTGTGATATGTTCAAAAGCATATTGTCATAATGGAGTGTAATGGCAAATGGTTTTGGAGGAACTGCAAGATTGGTAATCCCATCCGGAGTTTCCCAATTTGCTATTCCCCCCCCCCCGTCCCTCCCCCTGTTAAATAAAAGACTAATCCTCACTTCTGCCACATTTAGTGTCTTGGTTCCTGCTTGCAAACAGGAAGTAAAACAACCACTGCTGGGAAAGATAAATTATACCTATACAAATTATACCTATGTGAGTTTAAAAAAAACATGTTTGGGATGCAGAATGCACTTAATATCGCTTAGGGCCCACAAGGTTGCCCATGAAGCTGCACATCCTACCTCTCTTGGGGATCATGGTGCAAAGATAGCTGGAAAAACGGCAATGCTTCTGAGTATTTGGCTTTTCTCTAGCAGAGAACGAGACATAAATAATACATGTTACTTTCATGGTAAGGAGGAACTAATGCCCAGATCCCAGAGCCTTTTAATTAAAAAGCTTTTATTTCCACAAATTTATTCTGTGGTCGTTCCTCAACAGATCTGCCTTGGGTTTCTAATGGGGAATGTTTTAGTAGGAATGTAGCCTTTTGTTACTATGAATAGTTCAGGGCAGATTAGCTGTATGCCAATTTCCTGTTGCCTTTCAGAGCTGCAATCTGAGCCCTATTTGCTTCTGGCTCTTGCACAATTGAAAACAATGGGTGGCTTCTTTCAGGTTTCACTTCAGAGCTCTTAGGAACAGGGGAAGTGGCTAAAGCCCTACTTTACAGGTAATTAACAATAGATAATGTTTGCTTCCCTTCTCTCTTTGTTAAAAAAAATAAGAACTGATAAAAGCTAAAGAGACTCCAGTAGCTCCCAATTTAAAGACCTTCGTGCTGAGATATTGCCTAAGCAAACTGATTATGAATATCTGGAGGGCAGGGATGTATATATATTACAATGGATTTTAACACATACACAAATCAGATGGAGAAGCAGAGAAAGTTAATATATTGATTAGAAAATGTACATATTTGAGGAAGCCCGCCTTGCTCTCTTATCTTCATCCTGGCAAAATGTTTTGGTTTATATATCTGAATATGTAAAGGAACTGTATGTGCTTGTGGAATGCCTTGTGCTTAAAGATTAATTTCCAGTGAAGTTAATATTGTTAAATATTAAGCAATGATTGCTGGTTATTATATAAGCAGACACTGACCTTAGTGGGATACTGAAGGAAACTTTTGTTTCCTTCTTGGTTATAACGAAATAGATCAAAGGATTTATGCCACTCCAGAGCTTCATTTGTGCTGCAGGGGCAAAGGTGTTAAGAACGCAAAAAGGCTCACAGTCTGCTGAAGTGAATGGCAAACCCTCATAGTGCCTCCAGTTCCCTTGTTCCCAAGATATTGCCACTTCAAGGAAATGTATGTTCTCCCCATCTTTTCTTCTAGAGAAGAGCTGAGGACCTAACAGCATGCGTGTGCACACACGCTTAAAATTTTGTGCCTTTTCTGTTTCTAGTGCCTTCACACCTAAAGCCACACGTTCCTGTTGGGTAAATTTTTAAAAAAGCCTAAAAAGGTAAAGGTTCCCTTGCTCGAAAGCCAGTCGAGTCCGACTCTAGGGTTGCGGTGCTCATCTCCGTTTCAAAGCCGAAGAGCCAGCGCTGTCCGAAGACGTTTCCGTGGTCATGTGGCCGGCATGACTCAACACCAAGGCGCACGGAACGCTGTTACCTTCCCACCAAAGTGGTACCTATTTATCTACTTGCAATTTCTTGCTTTCGAACTGCTAGGTTGGCAGGAGCTGGAACTAGAGACGGGAGCTCACCCCGTCATGCGGCACCCGGGTCTCGAACTGATGAACTACCGACCTTCCACAGCCTGCAGTTCAGTGTCTTAACCACTTGAGCTACCGCAGCTCCTAAAAAAAAAAAGAAGCCTACCTGAAGGCAAATTTATTTGTCTTCTAAGTCAAAGGCATATACATCAGACATTTTAAAATCGGAAAAGTCAAATATAATTTTCCTATACTATTTCAGCAAAATAGCTTCCTTAAGACTGTTAATTCATAAAACCTGAATTTTCCAGTGGAGAAACCATTGCTTGGCCTTTTTCTTCACCATGACTTTCTGGTTTAACATGTCCACTGTGGTTTGATTTTAACTATAGAACAAGGACAGAGACAGAGGCTTGACAATTACTGTTTTAAAATTTGAACAGTTCTTTGGTTTAGAGAGGGAGTAGAAGAGGAAGTAGACAGTCAAGTCACATCCTCATAAGTGATAAGTGAACGTCAGCAAGGGCAGCTAACTGGAGGCCAAGAGCTCTGGGCTAGACCTTTGCTGTCCGTCCATCCTCTCTTGTTTCCATTCTCACATCCCCACAGTATAAAGGCCTTCCTACGCTGTGTTAAGTAGTGTGACTAACATCTGTCACTTGTTATTTATTTTCTCTCTTGCTTCACCTCCTGGGGGGAAGATCATGCATGCAAGTGTAGGGTTTTGTTTGATAGTTTTAAAATTATGTTTTGGTTTAATGGATTTTTGGGGGTCTGAGAGGTTTTTTTTTTAGTTGGAGGATGTTGTCCTCTTCGGAACGTGATGTTGCTGGTGAGCCTCAGTATAAGTGACATCAGACTAAAGACGTGGAGTTTTGAAAAGAATAAAACATGGATTGATGTGGCTTTCTGGTATTCTTTTCCTATGAAAGCTAAACATCACATTGTCTTAGTTGCTGTATTTACAGCACTGAATTTTTTAATTTATTTGTTCATTATATTTGTATATCCTGTTTTTTTAGCCAAAATTGACTCCCAGAAAGACTCATATGAATTATAAAACAGCATAAAAGACAGTAACAAATTCAATACAAATGTGAATCCCTTAGGAATGGGGTTCTTAGTTGAGCTGAATCCAGCCCAGGATGGAGGAGTGCCTGACCACTTCCTGCCTTCCGGTGTTTAAATTACATCTTTGGAGGGAATGTTTTGATGGAATTTAGCTAAGAATGTATTGGAATTTTAAACTATGTTCAAAGTAAATATTATTCAGCTAACTTTACACAGACACATTTTACTATTACAATTTATCATTTAAAAAATGCTTTAATCTTTCCTGTGTTCATCGCAGAAACACTTTCACATTGATGACTCTCACTGTGCATATGGGGAATTAGCAATTTCTAAAAATGTTACTTTGGAAGAGTAAATCCTGTGAGGTTCTTTAGGATGTTTCCCTTTTAGAGCATTTAGGTTTTTAGAGATGGTGTTGTGTTCCACAGAAGACTCCACACAGCCAGGGGTCATTTGGGGGGGGGGACGCGGGGGGATGCCATCCCCCCGGGTGAGGTGCGGGAGGGCGGGGCCTGGAGCTCCCTGCTGATGCCCGCTGGAGGTCACCGCCGGCTGTGGGGAGGACACACTTCCGGTGATGTCAGGGGGTGTGGCATATGCTAATGAGTTATGCTAATGAGTCCCCCTAGCTCTTTTTCTGCGAAATGACCCCTGCACACAGCCAATTGTCCATCAACAAGCCAAAACACTAAAATTACCCCAGCTGTTGTCTTCCTCTAAGACTCACTGGTTCCCAAAGTGGGCAATACCGCCCCCTGGGGGGCACTGGAACTATCCAAGTGGGCTGGAACCATCCAGGTGCAGATCCACAAACTGCATCCTTTTGTCCACTTTTTGAAGGTAGATTTCCAGGGGGGGCGCTGAGTAATTTTTTTTCTTAAAAAGGGCTGGTAGGCCAAATAAGTTTGGGAACCTCTGCAAGTGATTGTATTCCCACTATCTTTTCCACGAGCACAAGACATAGCACAAGGTATTTCTTCTCATACAAATTCCAAGGCAAATTAAATAAAATCATGCAAACTATCTGTAGTGTGGTCTGTTGTTCCATTTACACATTGTTATTTCATTAATTTTTAAAATTAAAGCAGTATATGTTGTAGTCCTTGTGCTGTTGCTTATGCCAGCATAACAGTGTTTAAGTACATTTTCCTTGCTCGAGCCATCTATTGTGGGGGGTTTTCCCCTCTCAAAACTACATAATAAGTCCATAGCAAAAGATAGAACAAAGACCATGGAAGTTCACATCCAAGTCCTGGGACCAGTTCACACGTGCAAGTTGATCTCTTGATGACTTCAAGTGATGACCTGTCTATGTGAACGGACTGTTAATGCTATAGACAGAATGTTCATGTCATCTTGTGTTACCTCAAGTTTATTATTTATTCATACAATGCATCTACATGAATGCCGTATTGGGCATCTAATGTATAACAGTCAAATGATGAGGAATCAGGTAACGCTCACAATCACTTGTGTGAACTATCTCTAACTCTGTCTAATTGACTGCAGAATCTCTCTGCATTTTGTTAGTAGCAGAAGTCGTAGCTATTCAAGAGAGAGAGAGAGGGTTCAGATCAGTGCCAAATATGCAGCTGCAAATGCCCTTCCACCCCAAGGACTATTCATTCCTAGGGCAAAACTATGACCTTGTGCACCTGCACAACAGCAATAAATCCTCCACTTTCAACAGTGAAAACAAACTTCTCCCCTGAGCCTTCCACTGATGTGTTTGTGTTGCAGGTGGTGGTGTTTGGCGTGCACACTGACTTCCCTTTAGACAATCTATGTTCCAATGATAATAAACAAAAACTTTCTTAGTCTGCATTTTTATTGTGGCAGTGGTGATTTCCCCCCCTTTGTATGTTATCAATAGCCCCCCAAGTGTTATTTTCAAAATGAGTACATGCTCTTACGCTTGGCACCCGATCTGATAAAAACAGTATTACAAAAATATCAAACCACTGAAAAATGGCATGTAAAATCCACATCACTTAAAAAAAAGGTGCTCACAATTTCAGAAAGAAGGCTCCTCAAAAGAAAATAATATAAAACTAAAATATGCCAACAGCATATCTAATGCTTCAGTAAACAAAATATTGATTATTCTACCAGTATGAGAAATGGGTAATGGGGACACTCTGTGCCAAGTTCAGCCATAGCATGAAGAGTCAATTAATACTTCAGTGTGACACACCCACCCAGTTACCTTGAGTCTGATTCCAAGATACTTAACTGGGTAGCCCAAAGCTCTGCAAGAACTGTTGATGTTAGAACTAAAATTAAGTCTCCTTAAAATTTCTTGGCTTCTGACCTTGTTCTTAGATCACTTGATTAGTGATTTTCAACACATTATGAATACATTTAGAACTGAGACAGACATCCGTGGCCCATAGAGCTTTTATTAATGTAATCCAAATAATAATAACTAACAGTGTAATGAGTCTTTACTCAGAAGAATTCTTCACCAACAAAATAGTGACAATATCTCAGGTGGTCTCTGTGGAGGATCTGCCCTGGCTGTTGGAGCAGACTGGCATGGACATTTGGAGTCCCTTATGGTTGAGGGCCAGAGGCTAAGGGACAGAAGAAAGGAAAATCGATGGGTACTGGGGGTCAGGATCATGGTGGCTGGCATGGTGAGTATCTCCTGGCATGTGAGAACGTACCCTAGTTGCAGGGAGGGCTGGTAAGCTCTGCAGGTCTGGGAAACAAGCAGGTCTGAACACTGGGCATGCTGAGAGGGTCCTGAAAAGGCTCAGAGGGAGTGCTGTAACTTTGGGGGGGGGGGCTGTAGACCCAGAAGTGAAGGAGCTTCTGTGGGGAATGCCTGTCTGCAATGGAGAAGAAAGTGAAGAATAAAGAAAATTGTATGCTTGCCAGGTCTCTCCTCTGTGTTTGCGTTGACTGTCTAGGTGCCCTGGGAGTGGGACAGGCAGTGGAGATGTAGCAACTACTGTCCCTCCATCAAAAAAGGAGCAACAATTTCCTTCATACTTTAGTATGTTGAAATTTTTTTAAATCTTTTGTTTCTTAATTTCTAATAAAGTCATGTTTTCTAAATTATTTTCTACTTTTTTGAAGATGAATGCTGATAGTTGTCTCATAATACTAATGAGAAAACTTTAAACTTTAAATGGTCACATCCTAAAAGCTTGGCGCGGATAAGAATATGTTGAACTGAATTATATCATATTCTACAATTAATTTTTTAAAATCAACAATTAAAATTAATTTTTAAAAAGTCACAAGTATTTTGGTGACCTGACCTTTTGTCAATAAAATTAGGCCAGTTTTTTCACCCCTAGTGCTCTCAAAAGGAGATGAAATAAAATGATTGTGTTGGAAGTTGCTTCTATCTGGGCATAATCCTGCAAATGGAAGTACATTGGTTTTATTGGAAATGTTAAACACATAGTTGATTCTCTCCCATCGAAATCGGTAGGATTTAACAAGGCTTAGCTTTATAATAATTTTAATGATATGTCTTTGTTAAGTGCCATATGTGATGGAATAAAAATCTCTGTATACTAATGCAGATCATTTGTTCTTCCTGAAAGAAGAATGTCCACAAGGAGATTTGACAACCTTGTTTTGATTCCAGGTAGCTTTTACAGTATTCTTTTTTCAAGGACTCCTGGATAGGAGGGTGTTATGCCAAAAAATAGAATATGTAAAAAAAAAAAAGTAATGATCTCATCTGATATTTCTATTTTAAACAAGGTGCTTTTGATGCTTTACTAGACATGACATCACAGTTTCCTGTTTCATAATTTAGCAGTACTGCACTGAGCCAACTGCCCTGGTATTGCAGCTAACAAGGGCTGGTATCCCTTTATGAGAAACTAGTTGCCATTTATAAGAACAGGAAGAGTGAAAGAAAGAGTGCAAAATTAGGATAAGATACCTACTTTGGCCTCAGCTTTGGGGGTGGGGCAGAATTTATAATTTTAAATGGTACCTGGTGAAAACCTAGTCAAAATAAGATGACTTGACTAAATTGTTCTTGGCTTGGCTGGGGGAAAAGAAAATTGGAAAAGATGTTGTCAGTGCTTTAGGACCCAAAGTTCTTCTTCCATGGAAACTGTTCTTCTTAAGAATAAAGATGACGTCTTTTGGTGAGATGAGTCTAGCCTATTTCATATTTTATCCTGGCAGCGTGATTGTCACTGGAAAGCAACCCATGTGGGTCCTGCTTGGTATGGCGCCGGAGAACTGTTTGGGAGCTAGTACACAAGAGAAAGTTGGTCATTTGAGGACTGCAATATTGTGTGAATCAGCTGTCATCACAGGTAGAATTTACTTACCTCACCTTGAACACAGTACTGTTCATTGGAGTCAAGTGAGGGGTATTCAGCCAGGAGCTAACCTTCTGTGAAGCATTGCCCACACAGTTGCATCAAGGTTAGGACATGGGTGGCAGCTTTACTAGTATTCTTCACTATTTTATTTAAAGACCCACATATTGCTAAAGCCTCTTCTTTTTAATCCCCATTTATAACAAACAAAAAATTCCCACATTCCCTCTATCCCTTTGATCTTTAATAGGTAGGAAACAGACTTTCGGTCAGTTTAAAGCTAAGCATGTTTATACAGAAGTTGGTTTGACAGGGCAGAGTGGAGTTTAACTTCCTAGTGTGTGGTTAGGATTGTAGTCCCAAACTGCACAATAAATGTTTTGTCTTGTGAAGACCTTCGGTTCTGAGTCAACATGGGATGTTTATTTCAAGAGTTGATAAGGGGAAATTGATAAGAATTGTAATTACTACACGCTCAGATAGAGCAATCCTTGTGAAACGGGTATTTTTATTGTGCAAAATCCATTGCGTGTGAGCGATAAAAGAAGAGAGTTTCCCACAGAATCATAATTATTATAGTAAACAATTTTGCATATATATCTTTATTGACTTCCATCTCCTCCCGGGATCTCTCACTTTTGGCTTCGACGTTATTGCCCCCTCAGCAGGTCAGTATTTGCTGTTCAGGAGACATTTATTTATTTAATTATTGTGCTTATATCCCACCCAGGGCCGGCTTGCCCGCTAAGCGAACTAGGCCTTCGCCTAGAGCGCGAGCCGGCCGTTAGGGCGTGGGAGGAGAGGCAGGGGCGGCCACCGGCACGCCTGGCCAGCGAGGGAGGCAGTGGTGCCGTGCAGCCCACAGGAGCGCCCTCCATTGAGGCAGGCGCTGCAGCCCACGGCAACACCAGCAGCAGCAGCTGGGAGGAGCGCCGGTGCTGGGAGGAGCTCTGCCGGCTGCAGGAGGAGGACGCGCGGTGGCATGGGCAGGGCGCAGCACTGTAGCTGGCTGGTGGAGGAGCAAGCGAAGGGGTGGAGGTGGAGGCAGGGGCTGCCACCAGCGCGCCTGGCCAGCGAGGGAGGCAGTGGTGCCGCGCAGCTTGCAGGAGTGCCCTCCATTGAGCCAGGCACCGCGGCCACACCATCAGCAGCAGCTGGGAGGAGCGCCGGGGCTGGGAGGAGCTCTGCCAGCTGCAGGAGGAGGATGCGCGGTGGCGGTGGCGTGGGCAGGGCGTGGCGCTGTAGCTGGCCGGCGGAGGAGCAATCTAGGGGGCGGAGGTGGTGGGGCCGCCTCTACCTGGGTCACGCCGGAGACTTAGGTGGTCTTCCTGGCCGAGCAGCTGGGCCAGATCGAGGGCGGCTGCAGTGGGGAGCGCCCACCAACTTCGCTGGGATGGTCTCCAGGCCCCGCCGGGAGGTTGGCATCTGCGCACGCCTAGAGCGCAGGACAACCTCGGGCTGGCCCTGATCCCACCCTATCCCACACCGTGGATCTGGTATAGGTGGGACTTTTCATATGCCCTGTTGTTTTACTTACTCATCTATGGCATCAGGCCACACTAGAAGAGACAGTGGCCACAGGGCCAACAATGTTGTTTGCCCCCTTCACCTTTTAAGGTACTGAAATATTTGGCACTATAAAAAGTGCTGGAGGAACCTGTTGCCATTGTGCCATGGGCCTAATCAGGATCAGGAGTTTGTGGCAATTTTAAAATGGCAAAGTTTTTTTATCTAAAATGGTGTCAGTGGCCACGGGTTGGTCCTGTGGCTGCTGTCATGTCTGCTTTGCCCCATGCCCCCCCCCTTTGCTCAAGGAAACCTCTTGTTGGAGCTTAAGAAGGGCATTTTCATTTTGGGTCCAGGCAAAAATTTCTGAAAGCATAACTTGCTTTCTGACTGTTAATACATTAACAAGCTTTATAACTATTAATACATTAATTTATTTTAATATTTCAAATACTTTTTTCTTTTTAAAAAGTGCTTTCTGTTCTTTTTTCTCTCTCAAGGGATAAAGGCTTTTAAAAAATTCCCCAGAAAAATTCCCCAGGAATTGCATGCTCATTGGTTTTATACATCTCTCTGCGTGTGGACATTACAATTTTTTTAAAGGCCTTATTTAGAACAAAGCCTCAATTGTTGTTCTGGATAGATGACTGGGATGTTTAATGGTGCCATTTCCTTTCTCCTACGGCTGGATTAGTTGGAGGACATTTGTTCAGGCTCCAACCAATCTTTAGGGACATTTATTCAAGCTGTTCCTCTCAAGCTGAGCCTCCAAGTTAAGCTTTCTCTGTCACTATCGTGACAATCAGTTAAGTGACGTTCCCTGTCCTCTGCAAAAGGAGGTGTGTGCGTGTGTTTGTAAATCTGTATGTAGAAGAAAAGCTAGTAGGAAAAACAGTTTGATACACTGTGAAGACTTTGGACTTTGGTTTATGAAAATTGGACTGGTGAAATCTGGACTCCCACCACAGCTCTTTCAAACTGGGTAAAAAAGCGAAATGACTATGTAGGCGCCATTTGTACAGAAATGTTGGTAATCTACTCTTTTGTGGGTCATGATAAATAGTCTGATTATAATCTCCCCCCTTCATTTTCTTTTCATCTAATGAGGCCATATAATAAAAAAGGAAGATTATTTCTGAGAGAGTAGCAATTTTTTTTTTAAAAAAACAAGACTACCGCAAAAAACTAAGCACTGTGTACATGCTGTCCAAGTTCTTAGCAGACATTTAGTGCAGCCTGAATTCTAGCAGTTAGGAATTTTAATTCATAAATGTTCAGGATCTGGCCTTTTGATAAGACCCATGTATCCCAAGTGAATAAAAATGAGGGATGTGTCTCGCAGTCAGCATGCGATAAGACATGTCCCTGGGTCCCTGTGTTGGGAAAGTTCTCCTTTTCAATTTCTTGGTGCCTGGGAAAGCTGCTTTTAAATTACAACAAAAGTCTGAATCATTGCATGGAGTCACTGGCCTCTCTGAGGGGGCTTTCTCTGTCTTCTTAAGAACAGACCACGCACAGAGCCAGATGGTTCCCGTCTGCTGGCTTTATTCAATGCACTTCCTCCCACAGACGGGAGCCCTTTTGCCCTCCTTCCACCCCTCCTCTTTCAAGCATCCACCATGGAGCCTTTCTGTTCTGTGGCTGGAAATAATCTTTTATTGCCCAGTTGTTCGGAAGTGACCTTTTGCCCTTGATTAGATAGCACCAGGCTCTATCACTGGATTTCTTTTGAGCTGGCAGTTGCTTTTTGTCTTTGCTGATCCGGTGTCAGGAAGAACAATGTAAAGGTTTGCAAAAATTTTCGTTCAGCTAAGGCCTCATGTGGGATGGTGAGGGATGGGGAAATATACTAGCATTTTGCAGAGTGGTCATTGCAGACGGTTATAATTTTTTTTAAAAAAGAAAAATACATTGCAATTTAAAAGACCAGCTTGTAGATAAATCACCTTCTGGTATTCCTACACTGTCTTTTTCAGTCTTTTAAACAGCTAACAGGACAAAAAAATCATGAGGGAAATTCAGAGTATGCTGTAAAACATGCAAAGGGTAGTATGCCTGTTGAAATCTGCAAGGCTTGCTTTCAAGTGACACTGATTTCAGCAGGTCTTTCTTCCATGTAAGTATATTTTGAATCAGACTTTAAGTAGACAGGTTTGCCTGAGCTGAGAAGTCTCGTCCTTTGTCTCTTTGGGACTGCTTGCAAGAGACACATGAAGTGAAGAGGAACTAGCGAAGTTGAGATCAGTATGACTTGGCCACAATAAGGGCTGAGATTAATGTATGTTCTTCATCCATCTCCCCTGGCTCTTCTAAGGAGCAGCATGTATGGATTCAGAAAGAAAATGACTTCCTCGGTATTTTAAACTTTGATGCTTCAACAAATGCAGATAATGGTTTAGATATTAATTATAGCCAAGTTGTACATGCTGTTCATCAGGATGTGTCTTTTGGATTCCCTGTTTAATTTGGTTCATCCTTCATTGTTCTTCAGTCCATTGCATGTATAAATCTAAAAACACCCTGACCTGATTTTACTGACATAGCACAATGCTATACAGAGTTATTCCTGTCGACATCCAGTGATTTCAATAGATTTAGACTGGTGTAACTCTTGATAAAATAGAGTGCTAGACTAGGACTGAGGAGGCTTACGTTTGAATTCCCGCTATTCCAAGGAAGCTTGCTGGATGACCTTGGGCTAGCTACGTAGTCTAAACCTCTCCTACCTCACAGGCCTGTTGTGAGGAGAGCAGAACAATGTCAGCCACTTTGGGTTCCCATTGAGGAGAAAGGTGGAGTACAAATGAAATAAATAAATAACATCAACTCACTCATTGGTGGGGTGCTGAAACTGTTAGGATTAGAAAGTATCTTTATGAACTAACGGTCCTGATATTTGATAGATACATAGTCCAAGACATTCTGATTACTAGTAGTATATTAAAGATGTGAAGTGTACGCCACTACTCAAAATGACTTAAGGTATACACTTAAATGTTAAAATACTTCCAGGCCACTAATGAGAGACCAAAAAAAGACACACATCTTTAAATGATTAAGAAATTTAGAAGTCTCTGAGACAGTTGAAATTCGTTACAGCCATAGTCTCACTAGCTGAAAATAAGACATTTTTACACCTAACAGATAAAAAAATTAGAGCATGAAGTTTACATTCTAAATCTTCTTCTTGTTGTTATTGTTCAGTCACACAGTTGAGTCTGACTCTTCGCGACCCCATGGGCCGCATCACATCAGGCCATCCTGTCTTCCATCGTCCTCTGGAGTTTGCTTAATTGCATGTTCGTTGCATCAATAACGCTAACCATCTCATTCTTTACCATCCCCTTCTTCTTTACCTTCAGTCTTTCCCAGCATCAGGGTCTTCTCCAGTGAGATCAGTATGACTTCTCCCTTCTCATTTGGTGGCCAAAGTATTTGAGCTTCAGCTTCAGTATCTGGCCTTACAGGGAACAGTCAGGGTTGATTTTTTTTAGGATTGACTGATTTGATCTCCTTGCAGTTTAAGGGACTCTCAAGAGTCTTCTCCAGCACCATAATTCGAAAATAAGTAGACCACTGGTGACCAGTGGTGGCCAGCGGGAGGAAGAAGAGGCCCACACTAAGGCTGCCGTCAGTCGAACATCAAGGTGGGCCACCCTCCAAGAGGTCAAAAGGGCTATGTGGAGGGCCCAGGAAGCAGTCATTCACCTCGTCATTGATGAGATGATTGCTGTGGCTGGCCAACCCTTCTCCTTCATGTAGATTGTAGCCTTTCACTGGCTGTAGTGGTAATGGTCAAGGCTCAGATCTCAAGGCAGAACTGTGCATTTCACGGCAAACCTCTGGAGCAGCCAGCAGGACTGTTGGGGCATGGCTCCAGGAGGGGACAGTCCTGCCACTAGGCTACAAAGTGGTTCTGCTCCATGTGCAGGGGATGGATGCAGACCACATGGTGCAAAACATCACCGCCATGTGATACAGAGAAGCCTGAGGGAGTTGGTGGGCAGCAACAACATCAACATTCATGGCTACATGGTCATGGACGCCAGCGCCAACATGCAGGCAGAGGTGAAGCGTATGTGCCTCAAGGGCATTGTCTGCCAGGTACACACGCTTCAGTTGGTAGTGAAGGATGCTCTGGAGCTGGGGAGCACTGTCAAGGCTACCTGGGACACTACTCAAGATGTGGTCCTTGCTCAAGACCTGCCAATGCCTGGCCACCCACTTCTGGTGCAGCATCAAGTCTTCCCATCTGCTGAGTGAGAGGCAGGGGGAGGGGGATGAGGAACTCTACCTATGCCATAATTGCATGTTTGGTGGAGCAGAAGAGCACCATGCAGGATGTCATCTCTATGACCATCCTGCACAGGGAAGAGAAGCTCAGCATCAGCTCCAATGACTGGCTGACCCTTTCCCAAATGGTGCATGTCCGCAAACCCTTCTAGGATACCACTGACATGCTGTGCACCCATATGGTCAGCTTGGGGCAAGTCATCCCCCTGATTCAAGGGCTAGACTGGGCGCAGACCTCTGCACTGAAGCTGGCTGTTCTCCACGGGTCAGTGCCTTGGCAGAGAGGTTGCAGGTGGGCATCACCACCAGGTTGCATCCTCTCTGTAATAAAGGGGGGTACAAGCGGGCCATTACAGAATACGACCTGATGTCCTGAATGCTCTACACAGGCTTACCCCTGAAGCTGATCTGGAAATTACAGCTGGTGCAAAATGCGGTGGCACACCTGCTGACGTTGATGGCTGTGCAGGCGCACATTTGGCATGCGATTCGTCAGCTGCACTGGTTACCAATTTAGTACCGGATCTGCTTCAAGGTGTTGGTAATAATCTTCAAAGCCTTATATGGCCTGGGACCAACATACCTAAGTGACTGCCTCTTCTTGTATACACCCTGAAGAGTGCTATGCTCTGACAGTCAATATCTCCTAGTGATCCCTGGCCCAAAGGATGTCTGCCTAGGCTCAACCAGGGCTAGGGCTTTCTCTACCCTGGCCCCTACCTGGTGGAACATGCTCCCTCTTGAGATCAGGGCCCTGCAGAATCTCTCAAGGGCAAGCTGCAGCTACTGTTTTTATATGTTTATAATCTGTTTTAAATTTTATTGTATTTATTAACATGATGGAACCGGCCCTTAGCCCATTTACAGGATGGGTGGAATATAAATGTGAAAAATAAATAAATAAATAATGCACAGCTCTTGCAATGGAAGTGTGAGCTATGCAGAGGCTACAGGCCAACAGATGTGGCCAGAGGGAACACTGGGTGGGAGAGGCTGAGGAGGAGGAGGAGGCGCCGCAGCCCAGCACCTCTTCCTCAAAAAGCCCAGCCAGGGAGAAGCCTCACTACTGGTTGTCAGAAGTGAACCAGAAGTGGCAGGCGTGGCAGATGTGTAATGGTGGAGGAATTGGCAGAGGTGATGGTGAGGAATGGAGAACCTCACCAAGTCCCCCGAGGCTGCTGACACCAATGCCCTGGAGTACTGGTCACACAAGGCTGTCATCTGGCCCATCCTCTCTTGTGTGGCCATGAACCCTGAGTCCACCTAATACCCAAACCCCAGCAGGGGAGAGGAGTTCACAATCAGGAGGGTATAAAACATAGGTCCTCAGCCGAGGCGCTGAGCATCAGGGCTGGATCTACTATGAAACTAATGAAGCTTAAGCTTCAGGGCCCTTAATCCTGGAGGGGCCCTGAAGCAACTTTTTTTTTTAATGAGTGAATTTTTCAACAAAATTGATGGAGTTTGTTATTAAAATCAGGCTATTTTAGTGACAGAATCATAAGCCAATGAGTTGAAGTACTTAATACTGACCTTAGAATATGCTCTAATACCGGTTTCATATGGCTTCAAAATGTCCCTGTAATTGATCAAATGTTAAAATTTTCTCAGGGGCTTTCAGCACCTGAATCCCCAGCTGTATGGGATTGCTGAGCTCACCAGAATCTATTTATAGCCTACATTTTGGCAGCTGGATCCTCAAATCCTTCATTGGTGCATGGCTTAATAGTTTTACAACTCTGCCCTTAGCCAATCAGAACCATAAAAAGACATCTGAATTCTCAATTCAGGCCCTTTGGACCTTGTTGGATGTTGCCCTATTGTTGTTAGTTGAGAATGGGCTCCCATAACAGTTCAAACTTCAGGGTCCCAAAATATAGGTCTTCCATTGCTCAGCATGAGCAGAGAGATGGGGTTGGCTCAGAGCCCTGAATCTACCTAATACTCAAACCCCAGCAGAGGAGAGACGTTCACAACCAGGAGGGTATTAAACATGAGTCCTCACTCAGCCAAGGTACCCAGTAGCTAAACCCCTCTGTTCAGCATGAGCAGAGAGATGTGGTGGTTCAGAGCCCTGAGTTCACCTAATACCCAAACCCCAACAGGGAAGAGGAGTTCACAGTCTGGAAGGAATAAATGAATGTGCTCTGCTAGCCAGCTTTTAACAAGTTCCCTGCCTCTTTGTGTAACTGCAATGCGAACAGCTGACAGACAAAAAAGTGTGGAGTTGAGCTGAGTTCCCATAGAGCAGAATGGGAACTCTGTTATTGGCAGCCAGCAGTGCCCTTTAAGCCTTGGATGGCTTCTATTGGTGTTTCCAAGGCCAGAGAATTCTGCCTCCCTGTTGTCTTGGAGCTTTGTAAAAAATTTAATTGAGTGGAGACAGTCTGTCTGGAAATGTATCCTTCCGTAAACATTGCTTTGCAAACCATGAACCAGTCAAATTTCGTGACGAACTTTCTTTCATGAGCTGGTTCGTGCCCATTGCTAACTCTAACCGCTATGCTATGCGAGCTCTCATATTCATATTGAGTATAAATGAAAATGCCCTTTTATTATTGCATTAGTTATTAGTTACTTCCCTACCTGTGCACTCTTCAGAAGGCTGATGTCTCCCTCCTCTGCACTGTTTCCCCTTCTTACCTGATCGGATAAGAAAGCAGGGCTTCATTTGAGGAAATGCTCATAACTGTTTAATTTCTGGAACTGTTTTAAGATGCCAGGACTCAGCCTCCAGCATAGTCATCTATGTATTTATTTATACTTCACCTTGGTCTCCAACAGGGACCCAAAGTGTTTTCTCTTTACAAGAACCCTGTGATGAGGGTAGTGTCTCCAAAATCCTTTTTCACTGAGAAACTGCTGTCAACTGTGAAAGCAGGAGATTGAGTTTCTAAATCACACTCCAGGACTGATGCCCAGGACAGCTGAAACAATGATTTTTTTAAAAATAAACCCAACTATATATTTCAGCCTCCATGCACAAAATCATTGGTGTGTATGTGATAGAAATGCAGAAGCATTTCAAAGTTAGGTTTGCTTCTCTGTACCTCTTTCTCCATTCATAATACCTTAATATCACGGGAATTCTATTTTGGACAGGCTCTGGCAAGCTTATTCTTTGGCAGCCTGGTGTTTTGTTTTGTTTTTAAGTCAGCCCTTAATATTAACACCTTCACAAGATTAACATACATTAACCATCATGTTTTAGTATTTCCCTTTTATGTATGCATGGCTATTAGATGTGTGCAGAGAAAAAATGTCAGGAGAATCAAAAGGCCTATTTGCATTAGAATTTCCAGTGGAAATGTCGTGTGACCTTTTTCTTGTCTGGGGTGGCTAATCCTATTTGAAATTCCTGCCACGCTCCCAGAGAAGGTCAGCGTAGTTGTGAATCAAATCGCACCTGCTGCAGTGCCTCAGTCTTCCTCTCCTGGATTCTGGTTGTAGGAAATGAAAGAAAATGTGATCATTTCAGAGTCTGAGAGAAAAAGGAGACCTACAGATGCTTGTTTTGATTTTGTTTCAAAAGACTACAGGAAGCCATGGGATAGCTGCAAGTGACCTGCAATAAAGTGTTTGACTTCTCTCATCTTCCATGCTTATGGTTAACTCTGGTCACAGTCCCATTTAAATGAATGGTAACCACACCAAGAGCTTGGGTAGCCCATTCCATATTAATATGGAATTACACATGTAACTTAAAGCAAAACTGCTCCTCTCTCGAGGTCAGGATGTCAGCCTATACAGATGGGAAACTAGTTACTCTGGGAAGATAGGAGGGAAGATCTAAATTGATAACTAGGAGTTTCCTCACACGACTAGTCTGTTTTCCTGCTTCTGAGGAGACTGAAGAATGTTTATTGAATTTAAGCTTGAACAGAAAATAAAACAATTGCTTGAAGAGGGCCAGCCTAGTGTGGCTGTTCTTGACCTCCCTGCTTTCCTGAACCTGGTGCAGGTACTGGGGAGAGGTGCAGAGAAGGTACTAGACAGCATCATGGATAGGGTTGCCAAATCGACTTACCTTGCCGGTGGGGGACTCTGGGGTGCCTTCTGGAGCACTCGGACGCCGCATATACATCACAGGCAAGTGACGTCATGACGCCAGGCACGCTGGGGGCAGGGCCACAGCCATTTGAGGGGGGAAACTCTATGTTTTCCCCTCAAATGGCTGTGCCCCCGCCCCCAGCGTGCCCGGTGTCATGACGTCACTTGCCTGTGACATGCATGCGGGGGTGGGGTTTCTCCCGGGGCCCGATTCCATGGGGGCGGAAATCGGGCCTCCAAAGCGGGGGGAAATCTGCCCCCTGGGAGGAATTGGCAGCCCTAATCATGGAGAGTGATCATGCAATTTTGGGAAGAACTTATTTTGGTTGCTTGGACCCTTCTTCCTCTTGAGTGCAGATATATTGTGCTCAGGCAGGGCTAGCTAAGGTTTTGTGGGAGCACCCTTGTCAAAAATCCATCCCACATACTCCCCCCATTAAGCATGCTGAACCCTTGCATGCATGCAAACACACACTCTTCCTGGATAAAGGGGCTCCTTTAAGCCTCGTTAGCACTGACAAGACTGAAAGGAACACAAAAAAGTAATGCTATGCTGCCTTCAGGCACTTCTACCAACATGAAATGGAAGACTACCTCAGAGTTCTCTGTGATATCTCACAAAGGTCACTAGAACAATGTCCCATTCCTAGTGGCAAAGGACCATCTGTTAGCTGAGGGCCTTAGTAGGTGCCCCATCATGCTGACAGTTGTAAGTTCTGATGTACTGAGACCCATCTTTTAAGTCATCCTTGCCACCCCTAAATGACCAAGCCTAAACCCATTTGAACTGGAGAAGCACAGGAATTTAGCAAAGTTTCGGGGTGCCCTTCCTGGAAATCATTCAACCAGCAACTGTAAAGGCCTCTGGATGCATAAGTTTCCCTATGCAGCCAAGTGAAGTATTAAGCAGAAGTAAAACCAATGTGGCTACATTATGTTCTTTCAGTGCTGCCCATGTTTTCACCCAGGTGGCTTTCCTTGAGCCAATGAATTGGTCCTTTTAGTCTGGAACATGCTTCACAGGCCAGCCTACTACAGGCTCTGGTCATGAATACATCAAAAGAGAGAGCCTTATCATACAACATAGTGGTGAGAAGAAAGCTATGGCTTAGAGTCTGAGTGGTAGATGGAAAAATAATTTAAAAATGATCTAACTAGTTAATCTTGCAGTGGAGCCAAACCCTTTGGGGAAGGCCTTAAACCCATCCTAGTAGAACCCCAAAATTAAAGGAATGTCTTGCTTACAGCTCCAAAGAGACCATAACCCAAGTCAACAGAGGGCAGATCTCTCTTACGATCCAGAATTTCTTCAAACATATGCTTGGAGGCTGAGCAGCAACAGTGTTTCAGGTTGGTCTACTCTGACAAGTTTTATCGATCTTCCTACTGAAGGTCCAGACTGGTAGCTCACCAGCCATTGCAGAGTAACTCTTGTATCTCTGACAAGATCCAGGAAAAGATCACAACAAACATATGTTCTAGACTTTAAAAAAAAAACATTTTTATTTTGTAGGATTTTGTCTGTGCTGCTTAGGCTTCATTGGGCTTCATTTCTGTGCTCTTTCTAGTCCATGTTGTGTTTTTGGGACTGAAGAAAACTGAGTAACGTTCTGGGGAGGATGGAAGTAGCTTGGGATATTTTTCATTACTCAGAAGTAGCTTTTATTAAAGACAAGGGTGGAAAACCTTGAGGTATAGTGATAATGTGATGGCAAAGACTTGTGTAGAAACTCTTGGGTGCTAGCAGCCCTATGGGACAGTAGGTTAAGTGCCAATCCTTCCCTGGGTCTGAGATCCATAGGGAAGGCTACTTAAGAATCTTAGGCATGTCAGCTTCTTCGTGTCTTCTGAAAAGCTTCTTGCTGTTAATGATTCTCAAGAGTTCATTTTCTCCTCCTGAAGAAGGGCTTGTGAGAAAGTCATCGACCTGGATCAAGGCTCCCCGCAGACCAGACGGAGTGATTTCCCATGTGTCCAGTCTGTCATCCTGCTCCTCAAGAGGCATGGATGCAATTAAAGAACAAAATCGCATTTTAAAGAAAATAGACTTGTGTATTGCAAATTATAACCTGCTGATTATAATCAATTTTCTTATTCCTCATGGATACTCAGTTGGGAACATATTGCCCTTAGAGAAATGGAAGTCATTTGGCTAACTTGTCTATGGCTCTGTGGTTCCACCATTCAACTGCCAGAACAGCATCAGAGTTTTAGAGATGAGGAAAATAATGTCTTTGGCAGGGGGCAATATGTTCATTTATTTTAAAGGAAAAGATATTTTCTTGCCTTCTGCTAATCCATGCAATTAAGAATAGGGGAAGAAACTGCTTAGTTGGTTCCTGTAATGTATGCATGCATACTTTGGTATCCCTTTTGTATTTGGCTTTGTATTCCTTTGCCAGTGAAAGACCCTGTTGCTAATGCCTGATTAACCCCCCCCCAAAAAAAAAGATAACACACCCACAGAGATAGTTGTCACTACTATTGTTATTGAACACCTAGGCACTGTCAACTAAAATAAGAGTTTAATTTTTTATGTCATGATGTAATAGTTTCAAAAACATGCAAAAATGGTTAATCTCACCAGGATACCCATTAAATTAGATGATCACACTGAGCCTTCCAGCTGTTTTCTTCTGCTATGAATTAGCACCTTGAAAATAAATAGCAAATGTATAATACATACATAAATAACACATAAAACTGATGAAGTGGGGCCAGCTGGTAGAATGTATCTTAGCCCAAGTATTTATCTGTCTTGCCAAGTGATAGTAAAAGCAAAGGCTTCCTTTCATCTGAAGCATTTGATGATCTTCAGTGGCAATTCAAGGGGAAGTTAAAGGGGAGAGTGTAATTGATGATTAGCATCATCAAATATGCTAATAGTGGGGTGTAAATAAATAAACTTCCAGAGGTAAAGCTGGTTTTCCTCATGTGTTGCTCCACGTAAGTGTTATATCCTGCTTTTGCTTACGTTGGAGAGATTTATAGCCTGGTTTTTTCAAATGGCTCAAGGCAGGTAAAAGATAATCTTGTTCCAGAACAAGTTAATCTTTGGATGTTCATAAGAGGAGGTAAGAAATGAAATACAAGTGCTCCATGCTTTGGGGGTTTTCTCTGAAGCAAGATGTGTGTTTTGCCTCTGGACAGATGTATGTTTTGTCCCTGTATTGGGAGAACACATATCTTCAGGTCTAGCACATCTCCTTTCTTCATGTAAGATCTGGGAGCATGTGCAAAAGAAGCATGAATCACCACTAGTGCTTCTCCTGAAACTTCTTTTAAGCCAGGCCTGTAGCTAACATGGGGCCCACGGGGCCCGGCCCCCTTGTGTTTCTTCTGAGCCCCCTCCCTCCAGGGCTGCCCCCAAAGTGCTCCAATTTACCACCTGCACTGTACTTCCATTTAATTAGCTGGCGGGCCCCCCCAAGGCCCCCTCCCAAAGAATTCCCTAGCTACGGGGCTGTTTTAAGCAGCTCTCAAAAAGATACGGAGAGGAAGGGAAGAGGAAGGGAAAGACAAAACTTAAAATTCATAACATTATAAATATGCTTGATGGTGACTGAATCATTCACTGATAGGTTTATCAAAATTGTTAGGGTTCTTTCATACCACCAAGAAACATAAAATGGAACACACATGGAGCCTATGTTTACAAGACTAATCTTAATATGAATAATTTTTACACAGAATGCTGTTCCTAGAATCCGCAAAAACACATCCCCAAAGGTTAAGATATTTTCCTCATAGCTAGAAAGTTAATATTGGTTGGAACTCCCTTGACCACCCAAAAGGCTATGATCCTAATCATAGGAACTGTATGAACAAAAAAAACATGTGTGACTGTGCATCAGAGGCTGTAGCTGGGAGGGGAATTGATCAAAACTGAGTGAAAAAACTGGTTTGATCTATTCCATTGATTACATAAATATCCCAAAGGGTAGCAATCTTAGTCTGTTGCAGCAAAAGTAAATCGGTGTTTAGTAGCACCAAGATTAAGGTGCAATCTAGGTGTTACACCTGGCATGAATTGGATTTAGGTTACCCCCAACCACATGATGTCAAGGAGCTGAAGTTCCCAAGTGTGCCGGGGCTCAATTTGGCCCAGGATGGCCGTGTTTGTGCATATTTGTATGAGAGGGGCTTCAGTCTTCCCATGCTTTGCCTGCCTCCAGGTGAGACCTGGAGATCTCCCAGAATTACAACTGATTTGCTTATTTATTTATTTAAAACATTTATTCCACTTTTCCTGGAGAAAATGGCTGCTTTGGAAGGTGCACTCCATAACATTATACCCCACCAAGAGGCCGCCTCTCCCTAAATCTAGGGTTGCCAACCTCCAGGTGTCACCTGGGGATCCCCTGCCATTACAGTTGATTGCCAGGAAACCAAAACTATTTCCCCTGGAGAAAATGGTCATTATAGTGGGTGGACTGTATGGCATTATACCCTGCTGAAATTCCTCCCCTCTCCAAACTCCACCCTCCCCAGGCTCCACCCCCAAATCTCCCAACCTAAATCCCACTCTCCCAGGCTCCACCTTCAAATCTCCAGGTATTCCTGAACCCAGAGTTTTCTCAAGCACTGAAAACTGCACGTGGAGCTCCACAGTGGGATAAATACACCGACTGACCATTTCAGCTCAGGAAAATGGTGTGCGAAGAAGGTTGGAGCCCTTTCTTTCCCTCTGCCATGGTTCCAGGTTGGCCCCAGCATACTCAGGAACTTCAGCTCCATGACATCATATTTGGTTGTGCAAACATCAGAGTTGACTCATGCCAGATGTATCATCTGGCTTTAGGCCTAACAGGATTTTATTCCAACATAATTATCTAGAGTCTGCTTTATCAGATGCAATTGTATGCTATAATAAAATTTTGTTAGTCTTTAAATTGCTTTTGTTTACACAAATTCCAAGATACTTCAATTATCAGAAAAGCCTGATAACAGTATTTCTAGCAGGAAACGTTCAGAATATGACATTTATTTTGCAATAGAGGCCACCATTCCAGCATAGCACACTGCAAATAGGACTGAATGCTGGCCTAAGAAAATTCAATTTCTCTTCACACACTTAAGTCAAAAGGGGTTTGTGTATGGAGAATTTAATGTGGCAGGCAGCTAGGAATATGTCTGAACAGCAGATGTCATTCCCTTTTCTTTCTTAATGACACTTCAAATTTGTAGGAAATTGATATTTGGTTATTCCTGGCTTGGGCAAGGAGACAATCTCTCCTTATATGTAATTCTCTTTTGGTGTGACTCTTTTCTGAATGTTCCACACGCTCCCATAGACTTTGGCTCCCTGACTTGTCACTCAGAAGCTGTCCCTATCCTATCCACTGGCTGCGTTGCTTGAGTCTCGTCTCCAATATTCTAAACAGTTTGCTGTTCCTCTCCCCACAATAGCCAGTCGGAACACAAAGGTCATTTGCATATGCAGCCTGATTGGCCTTTGCCTCTAACATTCTAAACAGTTTGCTGTTGCTGTTGTGTCCTGAGGTAAAATACATATCCCAATTTTCCCTTAAATGGTCACTGGAGTTGCCAAAATGTGGGGACTGGAGATCTCCCAGAAATCGCTGTGTTCCCCCGCCACAGCACATCATTTCCCCTACAGAAAATTTCCCAGCTATAACAATGGTTGCCTTGGGCAGTGGACTCTATTGCATTATACCCTGCTGAAGTCCCTCCACACCCCAAACCCTGCCCTCCCCAGGCTCTACCCCTCAAATATACAGGTCTGATCCTTCCCTTAGTATTGCCAGCCTCCAGGCAGCATGTGGAGATCTCCAAGATCAGTTCTCCTGGAGAAAATGGCTGCTTTGGGCAATGGACTCTATGGAATTATACCCTGCTGAAGTCCCTCCACACCCGAAACCCTGCCCTCCCCAGGCTCTACCCCTCAGATCTGCAGGTCTGGCCCTCCCCTTAGTATTGCCAGCCCCCAGGCAGCACCTAGAGATCTCTGAGATCAGTTCTCCTGGAGAGAACTGGACTCTATAGCACTATACCCTGCTGAGGTCCCTCCACACCCCAAACCCTGCCCTCCCCAGCCTCTACCCCTCAAATCTATGGGTATTTCCCAACCCAGAGTTGGCAACCCTGTAACTGGCTATGGAACCGCTTTCCAGACCCTTGGAACCCAGAAGACATGGCATAGGAGGAGGTGCTTTTCTACCTTAGCTGCCACTGCATAGACCCAAATCTGACAAGATCAGGCTTGTCTGGGCTCTGTTCTCTTCATTGTCCAACTGTCACACCCATGCATAGTAATGGGGAATACTATGGCATGAATTAACTTGATGTTGGTTGCCAGTGACATATCCTTACGCTGAAGAATATTTTCTAGCTCTTTCATGGCTGCCCTTCCTAGGTCTGTGATAACCATGTTAAATTTCAAATAGCTACAGGTCATTAAACTCTGAAAACAATGTAGTCTTTACTCTGATGCACCATTCTCTTAATATCAGTATGGGTACCTAGTGAAGAGAGGGGTGTTTGAACAAAGGGATAGCCATCTGGCTACAGCTGGTTTGAGAAAATTATATGAACTAATAATTTCTCTCAGATGTTGGAGCAGTTTGTTTATAACTGCAAACCTCTGGAGTAGATAACAACTGTTATATAACATGTTATATCACAAGACTGAGCAAGTCTTCCGGATTCAAGTCCTGTTGGATTATATCCAGTTTTAACTTCTTTCATTGCTATACTGATTGTAAACCTGCATATTTAACCAGACAGATAACAAATTACCCTTTGGATTTCTATCTTCTAAAATGTGTGTATGCACACATACCCGCATAGAGGAATTTTCCTGCATTTGAAGTAGTAGTTTTCTTTTTTAAAAAACAGTGCTACAATTACAGGAGAAAAATATTGCAGCATTGGCTACTTCATAATACTTATATGTAGCCTGTCTTGGAGCTACATCAAGCTCTTACAGGTCATTCTAAGCATAATTACACCTGTCTGAACCTGTTGACTTCAGTCCATTCAGAAGTGAGTCAGTCTGCTCAGGACTGTACTAAAAAAACTCTGAAGATTTTATGATGTAAGGGGCTAGAGTAAAAAATGCTGAATGAGGTCTTTGATTGCTATAGAATGCAGTACAATGCCTAAGTGCAAAAACATAATGGCTAAACAAACAACCCCACCCCCCAAATCTTGAAGCACTGTTTTAAATGAAAGGGTTGTGTGATAGCCTTGAAATGTTGATATCTCAGGCTGGATACCTATAAACTTATGGGTAATAGCCATTTCTGGGTGCACTGACTGCATGTATTTAGTCCTGTGCCAAATTTTGTGTTAATTGTTCAGGTGCCTGCAGGAGCTAAATTTCATGTTGCAGAAATATTTTTGGTAACCTGGAGGGTGAGAGAAACAACTCTGCTTGTGCATGTCCCCTTCTAGTGCCGTCTGTTAAAGAATTGTGTTTAATGCCATGTCATTACTCCTGAACTAATGATGCTTTCCAGTGATCCTCAGAATGCTGCAGTTATAATGAACATGATGGGAAATGAAGGTGATCACTGATACCACATGCACAAAAAACAAAACAAAAAGTCCTTCAGAAGCCTGTCGGTGAAGCTAGAGGGGCTAGCCTGGTGAATCATTAGAGCAACTTGTAAATCGGTTGCTGTTGGATGGGGGGTTGAAAAGTTAAGGACGCTGGAGGTGCTGTGGAGTACATGGCCTCATTAACATTTCAATGAGACCTGCTTGTTGACTCTGTGCCCAATGCTTGGGCAGCTCCCATCAGAATCCGTCTTTGTTGGTTTTAGCTCCGGTCAAGTCCACTTGCCGCAAGAGGGGAGTTAGGTGCATTTAGTTTGTTTAGTCAGGCAGAACACTCAACAGGAAGGGAGGAAGAAGGAAAGGGATTCTCGGGGCTTGCGATTGTCTGGGCAACAGGGCTTAAGCAGCCGCAATGAGTTTTTTTAGTCCGTCAGGTGCGCTTCGATCCCTCACAAATCCTCTCAGTGTGGAGCAAGAGGGAGCCCGGACACAGACAGATGGTGCAAAACCCCATTGAGCTTTTGTACTGTTTTGAAAACCAAAACAGAAATCGTGGTTTTCTTTCACTGTGACGCACTGTTGCCTGATCTTTTAGCCGCTGGTCCACTCTTACTTTGAGACAGAGGACTATCTTGATTGGGGGGAAGTTATACCTCTGGTTTGGGGTGCAGGGTCCCTGTATTTCAGGTGACCTTTGGAGTAGGTGTGTAACTTCTTTTTGGGGGCAGAACTCCTGCTCTCTTTGCATAAGAAGCTTGTGAAGTTCTTCCTGACAATGAAATGAAACCTTAGCTGTTAAATTTCGACTAATGCACAAAGTGAACCATGCAATTTTGTTTTGACTTAATATGTTGTACATCACCTTTGTTTTAAACATGGTGTTTAGTCATGCCGGCCACATGACCACGGAAACGTCTTTGGACAGCGCTGGCTCTTCGGCTTTGAAATGGAGATGAGCACCGCAACCCTAGAGTCGGATTCGACTGGCTTTCGAGCAAGGGAACCTTTACCTTTTTAATATATAGACTACAAGGTGCTTCCTTTTGCTCTCAGCCTGCAACAGAACTGTGTGTCCGGTTTTGGCATCTGCGAGGAAGATGGCTGGACCGTTTCTGTATTTCCAGTGTGTGGCCAAAGAGCAGATGCCATCAAAATGCCCCTTCCTAGTGAATGTGCTGCTGTTACTTAACGCCGGCGGTAAAGTTAAACACTGTGCATGCCTGAATTTCACAGAGGATGCCTGTAAGATCAGGTCATAACATTGAAAGGTGATTTTCACACCTCTTTTAATTATGTAACACCCAGCCTGATGAAAAGTTCTGTTGAGCTGGAAAGATTACACAATGTTTCGGATCAGTTTGGCTGGTTCTAGTACAAGATATTATGTGGAATCTGATTTTGATGCAGCAATTAAAAGCACAGAAAAACTTGTCGGAAAGTAAAATGGGACAAAGTATCTGGGAGGTGATCTGACCATTAAAGTTAGTTATTAAGTAAAGTGTTGGGTGTGTATGTGTGTGTGCGTGCATGCATGTGTGCACCTGGGTATGCTTTTATTAGTATGAAAGAGACATTTCTGTGTATTAATTTTTATCCTAGCCGTTTCCCAAAGTGCTCAGAGAAACATATCTTGGCTACTTTCATACAGGCACTTTAAACCACTTGGGCTGCTGAAAGCAAATGGATATTTTTAAAGGTTTCATGCACTTTAAGAACAAAGTTTTACAATAACAACATAAATAGAAGCAAAACAGGTTCTGTAAACCCTAAATTAAAGCTTCATTAACTGCAGGAGGACAGTGTTTGTTCCTTAAAGTGTGTGAAACCTCGGTAAATTCCACACTCAGAGATAGGATTTTGTAGTTTCCCTGTAGCTGGGGTGGCTGCAGACAAAGCAGAGCAGCAACGGGTATGGATGCCAGCCTCCAGGTGGGACCTGGAAATCCCCCGGGGAACTACAGTTCATCTCCAGTTTACAGTGGTCATGTCTCCCGGAGAAAGTGGATGCTTTGGAGGGTGGCCTCTATGGCATCCAGGCTGGATTATATCCATCTTTATACTAGCATAGTCAAAGTAGGTTGGTGGAGGGCAGGGGTCCCCTGCTGCCAGGCGCAGCTAGACTACCCTACCACCAACCAGCTGGCCAGTGCAAGGGGGACTTACACTGAAAATGACCCAGGCTCGGCCAACATCACAGTGATGTGTCTGCCATGGAATTTTTGCCCAAATACCAGAGTGAGAAGTAAACTGATCTGAGGCTAAGTGGGCCTCCTATCTGCCATCATTCAGTCGGCGACTATGGCTGAGGCCATATTGGCCATACAGTTTAAAGTTACTAAGCTTCTCACTATAGTACAACATAATTGTGCATATATCAAAGGCATGAAAATAAATTATTACTACTACATTTTATTTTATTTTTCTTATTAAAAACATTTTTGTGGACTCTACAAGTTTTGTGGGCACACGTTTTGTGGGTATGCCTTCGTGGGCCCCTCCAACCACAATAATATCAGTATTAACATTATTTTTTATATAACTTTAAATACTTCAACGTTTTTTTCTGTTTTAGGCAAAATTTAATAGATTCTGTGGGCCCTAATTGGTTCATTTTTTCTGGTGTGAGGGAAAAAAATAAAACATTTTCTTCAACCGTAAAAGTTCATTTTTTCCTTCTGATTTTAAAATAAATTAAAACATTTTCATGGGCCCCTAAAGGTTTTGTGGGCCCTATGCACTGTGTCTACTGTGTCTAATGTACAAGTCGTACTCCACTGAGGTCCTTGTCTTCCTCCCCGCCAGCTCTATCTCCAAAGAGCACCAGCTCTTTATTGTAATTTTGTATTGTTTTATTCTGCTTTTAACTATTTTATCATGGCTTTGTGCCCTTATTGTTAGCCGCCCTGAGCCCGTTGGGGAGGGCGAGATATAAATTTGAATAATAAATAATAAATAAATAAAGCTCCAGGAATTTCTGTGGAGTGCCACAAGGCTCAGTTCTGGGCCTGGTACTTTTCAATATTTTTATAAATGATCTGGATGAAGGTGTAGAGGGGGTACTTATTATATTTCCAGATGACACCAAATTGGGATGAGCAGTGAACACACCAGAAGAGAAAGCTAGAATTCAATGAGATCTGAACGCATTGGGAAAGTGGGTGGAGATCTACATTTGGGTAAAACAAAAATGAGGAACATGCATACTGGGTAGGGGATACACTTCTGGGTAGCAGTGTGTGTGAACAAGATTGTGGGGTATGGGTGGACCGTAAGTTAAATATGAGCAGCCGGTGTGATGCAGCAACAAAAAAGGCTAATGCAGTCTTGGGGTGTATCAATGTACACTGCATTGATCAGGCTGCACCTGGAGTATTGTGTGTCATTCTGGAGGCCTCACTTCAAAAAGGATGTGGACAGAATGGAGTGGGTGCAGAGGAGAGCAACGATGATGATTGGGGGCCTGGAGACCAAGCCCTATGAGGAAAGGCTGAGGGACTTGGGAATGTTTAGTCTGGAGAAGAGGAGGTTGAGAGGGGACATGATTGCACTCTTTAAGTATTTGAAGGGCTGTCACTTAGAGGAGGGCAGGGAGCTGTACCTCTTGGCAGCAGAGGATAGGATTCACAATGATGGGTTTAAATTAAGGGCAGGAAGGTACCTGCTGGATATTAGGAAAAACTTTGTTACAGTAAGACTTGTGCAACAGTGGAATCAGCTGCCTAGGGAGGTGGTGAGCTCTAGTGTTCCCTCTAAGCTGAGTTAGTGTGAGCTAGCTCAAAGTTTTTTAGCCATCTTAGCTCAGGAAGGATGGCTCCAGAGCAAACTAACTTATGCAGTAGCCAAATCACTCGCTCACAATTTTAATGCCAGTAGCTCACAGAGTAGAATTTTTGCTCATGAGACTCCACAGCTTAGAGGGAACAACTGAGCTCCCCCTCCCTGGCAGTCTTTAAGCAGTGGCTGGACAAAGACTTCTGAAGGATGCTCTAGGCTGATCCTGCATTGAGCAGGGGATTGGACTAGATGGCCTCTGTGTGATTCTATGGTTTCCAGCCTGGATCTGGAACCTTACACCCCCATTCCCTGCTGGTAGCCACTGGGACCTGGAAAGCCTAGCAACAGCCTTCCATATGGCAGGTTTGCCCGCTCCAGTTTTCCAGGAGTGGCCACCCTGCTTCCCAAGGCCATCAGAGATTTGCTTTTTTAAAATAAAAATTGATGCTAGAGCATCATACTACTGATATACCACTGAAACTATAGGTGTAACAGGTTCTTTGAATTCCCAGATTTCATTTTTTAAAAAGTCTCTAGCCTCTTCTGCAGCTACAATGTGGCCTTTTCCTTTTCCAAGGGAAGATGCTAGAGACTTACTTTTTAAATAAACAATAAGCTGTCCTGGTGGTTGGGGGGGGGGGAGGAAATGGGTGCTGTGGAGATAGGGTCAAGAAAAATGCCTGCTTTTGGGGGGCCAAAAAGTCTCAGTTTTCCCACAGACACAACAGCCATCCAGGATTTACTTGCAATCTTTCCCAAAACTTTGGAGCAAAGCAGGTTTGAGAAAGATTAGACAAAAGCTCAGGAAACCCCCAGGAGTACACAAATGTATCAGGATGCTGCAAAGAAGCAGGAAAGACCCCTACTTTCCCAAATTATTTAACTCAGGGTAGAAAAACCATGTGGAAATGGCCCATTAAAATCTGTTTGCCTTCAGATGCCAAAGTGGGTTAAAGAGCCTGTATGAATGGGGGACCATCATTCCATCTTTTTACTTGTCATCCTACACAGGTATAACAACTGATTCCAGTGAAATTAATGGCAGTGTAGATCTAAATTCAATTCACCTAAGTTCTTGTTCAAAACTCTTAACAATACACCAGAGTAGCTCTCTTTGTCACTGAGGGAGGAAGCTGCATGCTTAGTCTAAGTGGAGGGGGAGGGAAAGGGCTCAACTTTTTGCTGACCACTTTTAGTCTGATTAAGAACCTATACTGATTAAACTCAGAGAGGACTCTCTTCCAGGTTTCCTCTTTGAAAATTGCTTTGGGCTCTTTGACAGATCAAAAATAATATTCGAACAATCATAAATGTAATAGAGTATTATGAGATGCACCCCGGGAAGACCATAGCATTAATGTTTATGGATGCTGAGAAGGCGTTCGATAACCTATCATGGGAATTTATTCTCCAAAAGTTAAAGATCTGGGAAAGTGGTGAACACTTCGAAGCAATGATACGGGCCATATATAAAAATCAAATAGCGAGGGTAATAATAAATGGCGATACGACAGCTGATATTGAAATCCAAAAAGGAACAAGGCAAGGGTGTCCACTCTCACCTTTATTATTTATATTTGCCTTAGAAACATTGAATAATATGATAAGGAGAGACCAGCAAATATTTGGCTTAAGGGTGCAGGGTGAAGAATTCAAAGTCATAGCATACGCAGATGATATAGTATTTATTTTGAAAAATCCGGTAGAGACAATAAATTACCTCCTGGATTTAGTAAGAGGATTTGGAGAACAAGCAGGGCTAAAGGTCAATCAGAATAAATCAAAAATAATCACAAAAAATTGTACACCCAATCTGATAAAAGAAATCCAACATAGAACAGGAATGGAAGTAGTGAAAAAGATTAAATATTTAGGAATAATAATTTCTGGTAAAAGCACAACACTCATAGAAGATAATTATTATAAGTTGCTTGAGGAGATCAAAAAAGAGCTTCAACAATGGGAAAAACTACAGATAACATTAATGGGCAGAATAGCCGCGGTTAAAATGAATGTGTTACCTAAATACCTATTTTTAGTACAGAAT